>NC_091948.1:23505294-23557794 GCF_041260155.1 Ptychodera flava | reverse complement strand
ACAATGCAGTTCTTACTTTGTGAACACCAAAAGGTTGATTTAACATGGGTAGTAGACAGTACAGCAACGGCCGACAGAGGCAACGACAGTGATGCAACAAATGTGGAGCCATGTGATGAATCGACGGCTGTAGCGAGCACGTCAAGAGAAAGTGAAAAGTCCGTGAAAAGCGATGACGGTGCACAATCGACTTCGTATTGGAAGGAATATGAGCGAAAACGGAAGCGGGGATACAGGGATGAATGGGAGAAAGAGTTCAAATGGCTAAAACGAGATGAGAAAGATGAGCAGGCAGTCATGTATTGTGAATACTGTAGAACTTTCCCGGCACTGGCGAACAAGTCATCGGCTTTCTTTGTAGGTACTACACGTATATATATATATGTATATATATATATATATTTTGAAACTACTCAGAGCGTCTGTTTAACAGTGTAGATTTGTCAACCATCTCAAGCAAACGTTGTCATATCAGAAAAGCTACACATCATCGATGCTGACAAATCTACGCTCTTAAACAAATGCTCTTAGTTGGTTTCAAATCAGATATAATTTCTCAAACTTTAACACAACGAAGAAACAGAGTGTACAGAGTTTAAAAAACTTTAGAAACATATATTATTACTTTGTAGTTGAAGTAATTTGTGTTATTTTATATATATATATATATATATATATATATATATATATATATATATATATATATATATATATATAATATCATACATACTTATGCCTGTATTGCCGTTCTTCTATTGTTTAGACGGTACTGATATGAACCCATATTTTAACTAGTGAAAATACGAATTATATTTTCACTGTAACCGAACTACTTACAGCGACGCGTACGCGTGACCTTCGTTGGTATATATAGGCCTACATATAAAATAGCTGAGCGAATAAGACAAATGACAATCCGAAACGTCATGATTATGGTCAAAATTCTGTTGTTTGCAGTGACTTCATGGGCATTGCACTTAGGCACAAGTACAGCTGTACCAAAAACATACAAACAAACGTATTGAAAATTTGTATCATTTGCCGAAACCTGTCATTGTTCACGGCCGGCCGGCCCGTGGCGGTGCAGTGTTTTCATGTCGTCTACGCTGCTGAAGATTACATGTAAGATATCGGTTGACCGTGCATCATGATAGAACCGCTTTACGACAAGTTTCCTGTTGATGAACTTAAGCATCTGGGCGGTGAATTACATCGTTTACAGCCTTAAATGAGCCACAAAAATCCAACCGCACTGAAAATACTCGCGACAGACAAGGTTCAAGGTGCACATAATAATATTTCCGATTTGCACCTGTCAGTGAGATTCACAGGGTCATGATCGTGTCTGGCGGCACCACTGAGGTGCGGGTTTCAGATACGATGTAAGATCTAGGGAAAGTCAAACTTTCGCTTAGGTTGTTAAAGGAAGTTTAGTTCTATTAAGGCAAGCCAGGAACGAAAATATACGAGCAGACGACGGAAATACCTTTGAAATGTTTTATTCGTACAGCAACAAAATCACAAACGAGTTACGACACTACAGCTTACAGTGTACTCACTTCATGTTTTCCCTAATCCGCTTACTATAAGAAGGTATATTCGGCATATTTGACGTCTGAGGACAAAGTGACTGGACAGGTACGGGTATATATCCACTGTGCATTCATAGATGTCGCAGAGTTGCTTGCTCCATGCACTCAGCTGTTCATACTCGATCGATTTCGAAATCGCACGCTGGCGCGGCGTGGCGCGAGTATTTTGACCCACACGATTTTGTCGGCCTCATAACTTTCACGCAGGGATGAGGTTATGTATCAAAACAACGTCATTTTAAACTAAAAATACATCTTCTTCAAATTGTGAAAACCTGTGTCGACATCGTAATATTGAAACTGTTCGCTTTAAAAGTGCGCCATGAAGTGGAAGGCCCGATAGCGGAATAATATCAAGAAGTGATATGGTTGTCATCACTCCTTAGCAACCAACTTTTTATAAGTACAGCCTGGAGTAAGCAAGGTCGATTTCAAGTTGATCTCGTTTCTAATTTCGGAGCGTCTGTAGGAAAGCAGTCATAACCAAAGTATGCATGTATGATAAAGGGGTTATTACACGAAGTTAGGGCGATACCGTGTCGTATTCGCGTGATGTGTCCGTATTTTGACGAGTTGCGCAGCAACGAGTCAAAATACGGACACATCACTCGAATACGACGCGGTATCGCCCTAACTTCGTGTAATAACCCCTAAATATATATATATATATATATATATATATATATAATATATATATATATATATATATATATATATATATATATATATATACATGCATACATACATACATGCAAACACTCTTTAACTGTCTATAGGCCTATATACATACATAATATTATATATATATATATATATATATATATATATATATATATATATATATATATATATATATATATATATATATATAGAGAGAGAGAGAGAGAGAGAGAGAGAGAGAGAGAGAGAGAGAGTTAGAGAGAGTTTGTTTGTCCACCGAAGATGGACAAACAGTAGGCATTTAGAGTATTGGTATATGTTAAATGACACGCTGCGTGACCTTTAGTTAACTGATAACCTCTGACATAGTGCTGTCCGTTTTTCTGAAAATATTACATCGACCTCGACGCGCGTTCGCGCCAGCTAACAACAGAACAGACCCCTGCGACAGATTGTCAGTATACACTCTTTGAAGTGAAACCTTTCATTGTGCACGTAGCTTGGAAAGTGCGAGGTTGTCCTGAGAAAAATTCGGTTGAATCAGATCGACAGCAGCGCTGACATGGAATCATGGCTCACAATCTGCTACCAGACGATTTCAAACCACTCGCAGACCATTTTTTCAATGGGATCCGCGTGCCAGCCGTAATTCCCGCTGCCTCTTTGGACGCTGTGAGAGAAATGGAAGTTCGCGACGATGACATTTGGGTGGTGACATACCCCAAAGCGGGTAAGTTTTTGTTTTGTAAATAGTCTTATTTCCTTCAATTGTGCCATTGTATCATGTTAGACTTATTTTGTACGGCGAATGCACAGTCGCTCGAGAGTTATTCAGCTCTGGGACTAGTCGCCCCATGGCCCATAGACGAGTATACAGTAGCTGCAATAATTGTAGCCCTTGGTTGGGGGGGATTGGGCTTCTGTCGTGCGGCTCGCGCCTTGCCCCAACCAGGGCTACAATTTCTTCCTATACCTGCTAGTGTAAAAGCTGCAGTGCGGATCTACACTGCATGGTCAAGGCACACACGGGGCCGCATTATTAGAGAATCTCGCCTTACCGTGTGCAAATTTCACTATAATCCTGCTCCCGGATAATGTTAGAGCCCTTGTAACTCCTATCGATGGTCAACTTTACTCCTTGCAGCTGAAAAATGACAGTTTAATGACTCTGGCGCGAAGTCAATTCGAACTGGACCGCCGTCGTTGAACTCTGTACCCAGCCGACTTGTACCATTACATTTTAGGGGTGGCCGATAGGTGTGAGGGACTAATGAAAACGGTGACACCAGCAGTACAGTAGCGCGCTAGTGGCAGTATAGTTGTTGTTATTTTAACGCTATCTTTTCGGAGGATTGAAAAAGGTCATAGGACTGTTTGCTCCTTTTCAATTACTGCTAGAATACCACTATCGCTGAAAGCAAAGAGAGACCAGTGACCATTGAAGAACTTGCCATCTTTATTCCTGAGAAGTGAAAGAGATATTCACGCCATGCAAAGTCTGTCGTCTCGTCTTTGCCATTTTATACAGATGCTCTGACAACAAGAGGACACCGCGATATAATTATAAAATATCCAATCGATATTTACGGCTAATATACTATACGATATGGATCTCTAAGGCTATAAAATCTTCGATATATATCGGATATTTACCCGCCTAATTAACAAACTCTAGTATCATCTAGTAGCGAAGTTCGAGCCAGACTAGCGCTTGGCCAGAGCTGTAAAGTGGTGAAATGTCTGACAAATATTCGCAACTCTTTTTAATCTTGAAGCTTATAGTGGTACATTTTCCGACTGTTTCAAATGTGATGAAATAGTTCCGATTCATAAGGGAGGCTCTAAAAGTGATGTTAACAACTATAGGCCTATCTCCCTTCTACCAGTTCTATCTAAAATACTAGAAAAACATGTTTATATTAGTTTTTACAGTTTTATGCATTTAATCTTTTTTGTTACAACTCACAATCATCAGACAACATCACTCTTGTCACATTGCTTTAGTCAAGTTAACTGACCAGGGTCTATACTTTTACAGAATATAGATGAAGATAATTGTTTTTAGATATACTTAAAGATTTTTTTCATCGTTGATCATAACATTTTGCTGAGCGAACTTTCTGTGTACATGTTTTCTGATTTGTCACTGAAGTGGTTTCGATCAGACCTTACAGGAAGAAGTCAATGTTAGCTATTTAGGTGTACACGCTCATGTTTTGTCGATTGGTGCGGTGTATCTCAGGAGTCCATTTTTGGTCCACTTCGGATCATGTTATGTATGTCATTTTCCCCCACACTCATCATGACATGAGTTTAATTAGTCTGGAACATTCTCAACTTTGTGTAAAAATGGGAAGCTTTAAATAGATACTACTACTACTGTGACTACTACTACTTCGGTGCTTCAAATTTTATCAGATTTATTCAAAAACTGCTGAGGTCAATATCAAAGCATGTATGTAAAACATGCTGATTACAAGGAATTTGTTACAAAAAGAAAGATGTATCCATGAAAAAGCACAGATGTGAAAATGATGTAAAGAAATCCTCATACAACCCGGCCTACTTCATCATTAAGATGTATGTTGACAGACAAGAAAATGCCGAAATTTTAAATTGATAAACACTGCATTATTGAAGTAGTCATGAGCAAACGGATGGAGGAAGTCCATCTGATTAAAATCAGGTGTAGAGTACGGCGACGTCTTCTTATGCGTACGCGGTATTCTCTCCGAGTCGCTGTCGCCTCTCACTACGCGACAGCGAGAGAATACCGCGTACGCATAAGAAGACGTCGCCGTACTCTACTTCTGATTTTAATCAGATTGGAGGAAGTCGTTCCTATATTAGGCTATTTCCATACTGAGTTCATCATGCACACTGTAAAGTTCACTATGGTTCGAAGTGAGACTACATAAATGTCCTGTGAGAAAATTAACCTGGAATGTAATCCGCGTTTGTGTAATGAGTTAAGAAATGCTACGACCCTACAAAAACAGTAAAATACCTACGTGTTGTATACAAATAGCAAAGTATTTGGCAAAGCTGCACTATAAGTAACTATAATAAATATCGGCTATTTCACAGACCCGGCGTGCCGTGGCACAAGGCTAGTCATTGTAGTATCGTCTAGAGTCCGGAAATTGCCGATAAATATTCTGTAAGTATAGGCGATTTCACAGACGCAGAGTGCTGAGTCCAGTGTCGATCGGCGATTTCACAGTAATCCCGAAATCGTCGATATGTCAAACTTTGATACTAGATGGAAAATATCCGATTTAAAAAAAAATGTTCAAAGTCACGCCGTCATGGACAAGAATGCCGTTTTGGCACCCCACTTCACACATTGTGACCTTTTTAGTCTAACAGATTTTGCTTGGAACCACTCTTTCCACATTGAACAACAGCGGCATCTTGTAAATGTAGTTGTACCATGGAGGTGGATGGTTGAACTTAGTTGTGAAAGTTGAACTAGTTATATGGAGTTTAACTTAGGCACACGCCTCTGAACAATGTACATGGACACAAAGTTCTATAACTGCTTCAAATGACCCGTTCCCGTGTAGGATTTATTGAACTAGTACGTAACATATTTGAGAAAGTTCGGAAGATAGAGCACAGGATTTATTGAACTAATTAAAATGCGTAGTTGAACTTCGGCAAAAGTATCTCTCTTTATTCACCAAGAGTTATATATTGTCATGAAAATTACCCACCCCTTTCAATCCCATAAACTAGTCCTACGAGTATGGCAAGAGTGTCCGGCTTTGGCTCCGGAGGCAGTGAAGGGCTACCCGTAAGCATGCTCATTCAGCTCCCTCACACCTATCGGCCACCCCAAAATGTAATGGTACAAGTCGGCTGGGTACAGAGTTCAACGACGGCGGTCCAGTTCGAATTGACTTCGCGCCAGAGTCATTAAACTGTCATTTTTCAGCTGCAAGGAGTAAAGTTGACCATCGATAGGAGTTACAAGGGCTCTAACATTATCCGGGAGCAGGATTATAGTGAAATTTGCACACGGTAAGGCGAGATTCTCTAATAATGCGGCCCCGTGTGTGCCTTGACCATGCAGTGTAGATCCGCACTGCAGCTTTTACACTAGCAGGTATAGGAAGAAATTGTAGCCCTGGTTGGGGCAAGGCGCGAGCCGCACGACAGAAGCCCAATCCCCACCAACCAAGGGCTACAATTATTGCAGCTAAGTATACAGAAGCGAGAAATACCTCGAGGTATTTCTCGCTTCTGTATACTCGTCTATGGGGCGACTAGTCCCAGAGCTGAATAACTCTCGAGCGACTGTGGGCGAATGTGTGTGTGTGTACTATCGTACATACAGATATATTTTATTAGGAGCCCAAGCGTACGGGCTAGGACCCTATTGTT
The DNA here is from genome assembly GCF_041260155.1 of Ptychodera flava. Classification (NCBI taxonomy): domain Eukaryota; kingdom Metazoa; phylum Hemichordata; class Enteropneusta; family Ptychoderidae; genus Ptychodera; species Ptychodera flava. The sequence goes on along the minus strand of NC_091948.1, from coordinate 23,551,156 downwards.
TTTTTCATAGGAGTTCAATATTTAGGGGCCCAAGCCTTGTGACTTGAGACTCTATTGTTTTTACGGGAGTTCAATATTCTTCTTCCTCTTCTTCTTCGTCCGTAGCTTTTCGTCACTCTTGATCTCAGAAACCGCCGAACGTAACCTATGATTGGGCACGTGACCTGGCGGCCATATTGAATTTTCTATTAACCGAAAAATGGCTTCTCCTGATGACCTAGGGGTCTACTCAGTTTGAAAAATTTGTATATAGCAAGCATAACCTAAGGTCTAAAGAATTTGTTAATAAAATTGCGTGTGGTCACGTGACCTTGACTGCCATATTAGATTTTCGAAAAAACCAAATATTCTTCAAAAACCTTCTTCTCCAGAACCAACACACTGATTAAACTGAAATATTACGTGAATCATCTTAAGTTTGACCTCTTTCAAGTTTGCGAAAGGCATCAAGGTCGGTCACATGGTTTGGCCGTCATATTGGATTTTGCAAAAATCGTAATTTAATCTTTAAAAATCTTCTTCTTTAGAACCAGTACACCGATTGAACTGAAATTTTACTTGTATTAGCGTTAGTGTGAGCACTTTTAAGTTTGCAAGAGGCATTTGGATTGGTCACGTGGTTTGGACGCAATATTGGATTTTGTGTAAATCGCAATTTAATCCTTAAAAATCTTGTTCTCAAGAACCAACAAACTGATTGAATATAAATGTTACTCATCTCTTTCTTAGTGCAAGCACTTTAAAGTTTGTGAAAGGCATTTGGATCGGTCACGTGGTTTGGCTGCCATATTGGTTATTGTGAATAGCAATTTAATCCTTAAAAATCTTCAACTCCAGAACCAACTCTCCGATTGAACTGAAAGTTTACTCATATCTTTCATAGTGTGAGCACTTTCATGTTTGCAAAAGGCATTTGGATCTGTCTACTAGTTTGGCCGCCACATTGGAATTTGTGTAAAACATATTATTACCAGCGAAACCTACAGTAACTATGTGATGATGTTCAAAATCCTTCTTTATAAGAACGAAAAGACTTTTTCAAGCTCAAATTTTTCACATAATATCATTAGTGCAATAAAATTGGCTTCTCCTGATGACCTAGGGGTCTAGCAGATTTAAACTTTTTCGTATAGCAAGAATGATCTTGGCCTTGACCTTGGCCGCCTTATTGGATTTTCGAAAAATACGAATTTAATCTTTAAAAATACCGTCTTTTCAAGAACCAACACACCGAACTGAAACTTTACACTGAAATTTTACTCTTGTCATCTGTGGTGTGAGTGCTTTCAATTTTGCGAAAAGCATTTTGATCGCTGGAGTTGTTTGGTCCCCATATTTGATTTTGCTAAACTCCAAATTTAGTATATCAAAATCTTCTTCTCCAGAACCAACGCCCCACTTTATAAGAAATTTTCATCTTTTAGTGTGATTACTATGAAGTTTGCGAAAGGCATTTCTATGGTCATGTGGTTTGGCATCCATATGGATGTTTGCGAAAAGCTTACGATTCCCAGAGAATAAATATTCATAAATCTTCTTTTTAAGAAGATTTTCTCATATCATCCTTCTTGTTGGTGCTTTTAAGTTTGGGAAAGTCATATAGATCGGTCATGAGGAATGGCGGCCATATTTGGTTTCCCCAAAATACTATTTTAACCTTTACAAGCTACTCCGGAACAAACGCACTTTTTGCACTGGAATTTTACTCGTATCATTGTTAGTATGAGCACTTTCAAGATTGTGAAAGGCATTTTGGTTGGTGACGTGATTTGTCAGTCATATTGGATTTTCAAAAAGATGCAATTTAATCTTCAAAAATCTTCTCCTTGCGAACCAATGCATCACCCTTAGTGTGAGTAATATCAAGTTTGCGAAAAACATTTCTGTTGGTCACATGGTTTGGCGGCCGTATTGGTTTTTGCGTAAAACCTACTATTACCAGCGAAACCTACAATAACCATGAGACGATGTTCAAAATCTAGTTTACAAGAACCAAAAGATCATTGAAAGCTCACATTTTGCACATAGTATCATCAGTGCACGTACTTTCAACCATTGCAACCGCTTGGGCCAAGGCGATGCTGTTTGCAGCTTTAACTATTTATATATTTAATTTAAGATAGTAAAAAACTTTTTGTAACAACTGATGACACTGAAAAACACGACATCATGACTCTCAACATATTTATGTAATCTGTTATTCAAAACTGAAGTGAAAAGTTTTGAGTGACAACTTGATAGAGCTATCCCTCTGTAGTTATTTGGGTTATTTTTATCCCCTGATTTGAAAAGTGGTTTTATAATGCTAGTGCGCCAAATGTCTGGAAGCTTTTTTGAATTTAAAATACTATGAAAGAGTTTTGTAATTGTTTTCAGAAGGACATACTGACCACTTATTAACATTTCATTGATTATTTTATCATCATCTGGCGACTTTTTCTTTTTTAACTGTTTAATTGACGTCATGATTTCAGTGGAAGTAATATCCCCATTCAATTCTTCATTAATTTCCTTATTTTCTAGCTCTTTTATAATTTTGTCTAATTTTGAACTATGGTTATATTTCTTATTTTGATTTGAGAAAAGCTTGATCCATTCCTCAACACTTATACTATTACTGATATCATCATTTGTTTGTAAGGAATTGTTGGTTTTTAATTCTTTCAATGCACTCCAGAATTGATCTAAGTTACCACCATTCACTTCCGTGATATTATTCAAAAGATTCTCCTGGTACATTCTCTTTTTAGTTCTAATTAACTTTTTATACTCCTTCTTAAGTTGAAAGTAGCGACCTCTCACGTATGGGTCATTTGGATATTTCACAATCAGTTTACCCATTGCTCTAACTTCACGTTTTATTATAAAACATGATTTGTCATACCATCGACGACCTGTTTTCTTTTTCACATTGCCTTTCTTTATAACTTTATGAGTGCAGGTTTTGAGTGACATGTCTGCAGCCGTGTAAATTATATCATTCAAGCCTTGTACAGCATCATCAATATTACCAGTCAAATAATTTGTGTGTAAATACCAAGTAATTTTGGAACTGACTGGTGGGCTTTGGAGAGCCTCTTGATACTTCTCAGTTGAACTTTGTTCCCGTAAATATCTTTTGGGAAGGGGGTTAAGACCGGTACTGTTGTCCACATTTTCAGTTCTGACTTGCTCAGTGAGTGCAAAAGATAGTGGACAATGGTCTGATAAGTGGGTCAATTGGTGAACTCTTCAGTATTGAATTTTAAGTGAAGGCTTGATTGTGCAATTACATAGTCCACAAGGCTTGAGCCGTTATATGTGTAACATGTAAAATCTCCATACAAGTCGCCAATTTTTCTGCCGTTGACAATTTTCATGTCTGTTGATAAACAGAGGTCAATAAGTTTCCTTCCATATGAATTGATATTATTATCCTTATTCAATCTTGCTCTGAAATTATCCATAGCATACATATTTGGTAATGTAATATGGTCTCTTGAGTCATCTGTAACGTAATCATCAAGTCTTCCTGTACGTGCATCGAAATCACCCATAATAATTATTTCACCCTCGGATGAGTAATTGATTATTTCTTTTTCAATATCTTCAAAGAGAGTATTTACCTTCTCTTTGTAAATGGATGAATTATCTGGTGGGAAATATGTTGCAAAGATAAATATCTCTTTTACAAAGTTAAAAAAAGTTTTATCCAGTTTGACCCATATTGTATCAGGTATAATCGTAGAGATTTATGTACTCCTCTTTCATATTTATGTTTGAACAGCAATATAGTACCACCAGAGTTCCGTTTTGCTGTTTTCTGTTTTTTTCCTATCACAACGGAAAATAACTAAAATCAGACAAGAAAAAATTGTCTACAGAATCTAACCAACTCTCTTCTAAAGCTACAAAGTCAAAAGAATTAATAGTATTCAAGAAGTCTTGGTCATTCAGGTTCTGCTTGACTCCTTGAATGTTCCAAGTCATATAAGTTAAGGTGTTATCCACCTGTTGTCGATAAGTCTCCGATAAACACAAAACAATGGCCAACTAACGACTGTTATTTACTAGTAACATGGTTGTTTTAACAGTATCATACACACTTATACAAAATTTTTCAAAAGAGTTATCAGCGAATGGACTATCTGGTCATTTTTATTTTGCACAGCATCTTCCCTCCCAGTACTGTTATACAGTGGCTTTGTTTGACGATGTTGATATTGTTTATTACCATGTGATCGGTACTGCCCTGTAGCCTGTCTGTTGTACTTCACTGGTTGACCTCTCCTGATTAATCCACTCCTGTTGCCATGACCTGACCTCGTAGATTGACCCTAACGAGCTCGCTTTTCGTTTCCATCCATCATCGCCCATTTCATATCTGCTACTAGTAACTTGACACCATCCCTTTCAATGTGTATTCCATCCTTTGCAAACAGATGTCCACTCGTTGCCAACTTCCTATGTTGTATGAATACCAGCTTTTCATTCTTATTACAGAATTCTTTAATGTTCTTGTTAATTTCTGTAATATCAACATTAATCGTATCACATCCAATCCTACGTAAAATTGCAGATATTCCAATTTTGGCATTTGGATATTTTTGTGTTGCAGTTTCAACCATTGTTTGGAGTGATGTCAGTACTGATTGTTTGTTTTTCTTTGTTAAGTCATTTGTTCCCACATGGCAAATTACAGATGATAATTTTGTGGGATCAAAATTTGAATCCTGAATTTTTTGGACAGCCTCTTCAGTTGTGTATACCATATATTTCTCTGCAATGTTTGGTCTATACATCTGGTCTATATTCACACCGTTGATAAGTGAGTCACCAAGTAGAACATGCTGTACTGATGCCAGATCCTTTTGGATGTGTTGTGAGGTAGTGGTATTTGTAACTTCCTGACCGGTTTCTAGATTTCTGTTCTGGACATGTTGTGTAGTTGTGACTGATGCACGTCTCACTCAGCATTTCATCAACTTCCTCCTCAGATGTATTTTCAAATACCTGGTAATAATTGTTTAGGGGAACTCCCGATTGTCTTACATCACTTGCAATTAACTTTGCTGATGCCGTTGATGGTGGCCTGCGCTGACTTTCAAATCTTCCCCGACTTACTTCATTGAGATGTAGTGACAGCTGTTCATACTGGTTACTCATGATATCGTGTTTCCTGGAGAATGTTTCTGCTGCTTTCCTTAGCTCATTGTTATCAGCTGTCAATTTATCCAAAGCAACAGTGGTAGTTTCTTTCAATTTTGTGAACTCTTGTTGCCATAGCATTTTGTCAATGTCTTACATGTTATGTTTTTCTTCAAAGTCACGGGTGTTCTCTTTCATCTCCTTTTCAGTTTATCATCAGCTTCAACCAGCTTGTTGTAATTAGCTTTCAACTCATTGTAATCTTTTGTACAAGTACAAGCTCTCTGTTGATCCTGCTGAAGCGTTTTCATCAATTGTTGATTTACAACATTGGTAGATTGAATGAGTTCAGTCATTTGAGTCTGTAACTCCTCCACGCATATTTCGGTATCATATAACCTCCTCTCTAGGACACTGTAATTTTCGCTCTATATTGCCCCGTCTAGATCTGCTGGAGGGAGTTTCAAATTTATGAACCAGTTTCTTTACAAACCCATCATCACTGTCTGTATCAACTTTATCTTCTGTGAGTTGCACACATTCATGATCAGTATCTCTAGCTGTATCTGGTTTATCAACAGCTCCATGCATGTGTGTACGTTGGCCAAACGTATTGAGGCCACCATCTTGGTTTTGAAATCACCGTTATTTCTATTAACAGATTGTTTAAGTTCAAGAAAGTCTTTATCTGCCCAGTTCTCAAAACTTTCACCTTGAACCATGATTCCGCCTTCGGTATAGAATGTCAACACTACATATTGATGCTCTCTATCGTCTTGCTTTCCCTCCCGACAATTCCCCTGTGTAAGAACAGCCATCTTGCCCCCGGACAGATTTGATTCTTTCCACTCCTGTTTAAGTTCGTTCGCCTTACAATAGCTATCTGTATACTTATCTTTCGATGCCTTAACCCATAATGGCAATCTGGTTGTGGTTGTCTTAAACTTGATGTTGGTTGGTACCGCACTGCTAATTTTGCAGTCATACTTGAAGTCCGTACGTATAACTTCATCAGCTTGAATTTCCGCCATGGTTGGGTTGGTCACTACCGTGGTAGACTTCGCTGCATCGTACACAAAGTCCTCATCATATTAGGCCTAGAAATCCTTCCTGCCTTGTTTTCTGCCATGACTCACAGGTTCCACGTATGTTACTTTCAGTTCTTGTGAGTATTGTGTGAGTATAAATGTTGTACAGTCTATTAAAACACCAGTCACTTGTAGAGCAAGCAGGACTACATGTGCTCTATGCTAGCCGCCATTTTTTTAAAGTCAATATCAGGCTGGGTTTAGGCCTGGATTACGAACAACAGACAACATGTTCATCTTAAAATCGGTTATTGATAAGTATATTAATAAATCAAACATTGAAAATGCGAAGGATAAAAGGAAAAATGTAAATAGGTTGTTTGTAGGATTTGTTGATTGTAGAAAGGCATTTGATAGTATTTGGCGTCAAGGGCTCTATTATAAGTTACTAACACACAATATTAATGGCAACATTTATCAAATAATTAACAGTATGTATGACGAAGTCAAATACAGTATGAAACTTAATGGTGGAATCACACGGGAGTTCAAATCAATGCGAGGAGTTAGGCAAGGTTGCAATATTAGTCCCATTCTTTTTAATCTGTTTGTTAACGATTTATCAGGTTACTTTGATGATAGGTGTGAACAAGTTAACTTAGGACAGTCTCTGATCAATTTCCTATTATATGCTGATGATCTTGTATTAATTTCAGAATCAGAGGCTGGATTACAACGTTGCTTTGATAAACTTCAGTCATATTGTAATGACTGGAATTTAGAAGTCAACACTAACAAAACCAAAGTCATTGTTTTCAACAAGAATGCTAGGGTCCTTCGTCATAAATATAACTTTTATTATAATAGTATGAAATTAGAAATTGTTCAAAGCTACAAATACTTAGGCATAGACTTCAAATGTAATGGGAAGTTTGACATTGCAAAGGAGACTCTATACAAGAAGGCATTGAAAACGTTCTTTTATATTACAAAAGTTGTCAGTTCATCAGCTAACATAAATATTCATGCATGGATTTATATTTTTGACCATGTTATTAGGCCTATACTAACTTACGGATGTGACATTTGGGGAACTGAGAAATATTCAGATAGGCTACCAATTGAAAAATTGAATCTTAAGTTGTGTAAAATACTTCTCCAAGTTAATCAGTCAGCAAAAAATTTAGCAGTGAGAGGTGAGATGGGCAGGCATCCACTTTTAACTTTTATCAAGAAAATGATGGTTAAATATTGGTATAGAACAGACACTAAGAAAGAAAATACTTTGATCCATGAGGTGATGGTATTTTGTACTAACAATAACATGGCCTGGGCAACTGCAATGCAAGAAATTACAGGATTGGAGAGTGTTGGTAATTTTTGGCAAAATGATAAACATAGTGTGAAAAACTTAACAGATAAGATAAGTAATGACTACATTTTAAAATGGAAAAATGAAGTTAATGCAGAAAAGACATCATCAGCAGAGAATAACAAATTACGCATTTATAGAAAGTTTAAAACAGATTTTAAAATGGAAAAGCATTTAAGCTGTATCAAGGATAAAAAGGACAGAACATACATTACCAAGCTGAGAATAAGTGACCATAATCTGATGATTGAGAAAGGTAGACACATGAGACCAAAACTAAAAGCTGAGGACAGAATTTGTTATAGGTGTGATACCAACTCAGTTGAGGACGAATTACATTATATCATGTGTTGTCCACGTCATACACAATCACGACAAAAATTGTTAGACTCGATAGCTGTCAACAATGAAAACTTCAACAACTGGGATTTGCAAGCCAAATTTTGCTACATAATGAGCAATACAGATAGCATGATATACCTCAACATTTATCCAAGAAACAGATATTTTTTAAGATTACCCCACATTTCATATTCTGCATAAAGTTATATCTTATATATATATATATATATATATATATATATATATATATATATATATATAAATCTATTATTTTTTGATAAGTATCCTTTTCTTATTTTTGTAGTATTAGTTCTTGACTATGTTCACCTTTGAGGGAATAACGACAATAAAGTTATTATTATTTTTATTATTATTATTATTATTATTAATTATTATTATGTATACGTTGTGCAGCCAGCTTGAACAAGTGGTGCAAACTATAGTACTCAGCAAGGATCACAATTAACAGCATATGTATGTATGCATGTATGTATGTATGTATGTATGTATGTATGTACGGCTAGTCTTCAATCGGATTCGAACCCACAACATACGGCATCAGTCGCCTAGCTGAGAGGCCACAGACAGAACCACTCGGCTAAATCTCCACTCCCAAAAAAGAGTGGTTCAATAGCCGGCTAAGTTGTTACGTTTTTCTGACTGAGACGTACCGCTCAACACGTTGTAGAGTTCGTGAAGCACTCACGCACGCATGCTCACTATCATACATCGCACATACACACTTTATCGAAGCGAAGAAACGAATTTCATTGCTTTAACTGGGCGAACGATAACCTCGGGGACAATTCTGTCCACCAGCAGTGTTACCAACCCAGGAGAGAAAATACGGTTAGTTTTCAATCGGATTCGAACCCACAACATACGGCATCAGTCGCCTAGCTGAGAGGCCACAGACAGAATACATACATACATACATATGTATGTATGTATGTATGTATGTATGTACGTATGTATGTATGTATGTATGTATGTATGTATGTATGTATGTATGTATGTATATATGTATGTATGTATGTATGTATGTATTTGTGGGTGTGTTTAAATATTTATGAGTGTAAACAACTTAAATTTCGATCATAAACCAGAAGCTGAAAGTAAAATAAGTAACACTTGCAGGGCTCCCCCTGAGTCACTAAAATGATTAGCCAACTGATTAGCCAAATCAAAAATCTTGTAGCCACTTTGAGCAACTTTTAGCCAGCTTATAGTCTCAATTAAGCGTGGCAATTACAGCTTTCTCCGCATTCAGGAGGTCCCAATTTTACGAATCGAGATGTTTTGTATGATGTTCCTGATAGTTTTTACATTAAAGAAATATTTGTTCAGTTTTTTATTAATAATCTGTGTTTTTATGACATTTCCAGGATAGAAATACTTTTTCATTTCAGCTGGTAAACTTTTACCACCAGAAATAAAATAAGGTATCAATTGAATTCTAAAAATCTGGTAGCAAAGTGAAGTGTATATTACAACAGGTACAGAACATTTCTGCGGCATTCATTTAGTGTTCATGATAGCTTGTCATAAGCTACAAGCCTCTCATGCGGCAAATTTATGCAGTCTTCCATAACCAAAATGTTTTAACCACAAGAATAAAAAAATGGTGCAGAAGAAAGCATTTAGTAGCACACTGGCAGTGTAGATACAATTGACCCCGGTCTTATGCGCCAGTCAATGTAAACCCCCACCCCCCCACCTCGGGGTTTAGTGGGGGATTTGGAAATTAGTCCTGTGAAATCTGCCAAATGCCCCACCCCCTGGGGCAAGACAATCTGGAAAATCCCCACCTAAACCAAGTAAATCCCCCACATATGGGGGTGGGGAATTTGTAAATTCCTACACACAACCACTCTTTGGAATTTCCATGTCGTAACAACCTGCATCAATATAAAAAGTTCATGTTCAACTTTAGAACAATTTTTATCATTTAAAATAGGGTTTTGTGACATTTATGCTGTTCACAAATGTCTATCACAATCAACACAAATAGATCCAGGAAAATAACATACTTTTCGCATTTGTTTTTCAGCCACTTATACTGTGACCAGATAAAAGTGTTGAGGTGTCACTGTCACGTAATTCACCTATTTTGGAGCAAGAATTTACAATATTTTTCAGTCTAGTTTGCTTGTATGTTGTCAGGCATAAACATATTTCAGGCTAGAACAAATGATTTAATTAGATCAAAACACCAGATGTATCACACAAGACATGTCGCCTCAATAAACTAATTAAAGCTGATGAACAAGATACATGTCATATGATGTCCAATCTCACAAGTGCAGCTTTTTTGTCTTCTTGCTCTCATGTTACAAGCACAATGACACAATATTCTACATCAGTCATGCACTGATTTAAAACAAGTAGAGGAATGAAAATTCACCATGGTCCGTGTTTATTCATCACAAAACAGCGACGGCAGAAAGATACTGTGAAAAACTCAACAGAACAGATGATCAGAATGATCACACTGATGAAACAGAACTGTTTCCCTAGCTGTATGGGTCATCATGTATAAATTTGATAATACATTTAGCAGGCATAAAAGGGAATCCCGTCGTGACCGAACATGTTTTCCAAATACACGAGCAATTTAAAGGGACAAAGTCGGCCATTTTTCATGAATTTTGTTTGATGTGAGATACTACTTATATTGTTTGACATGTCGAAAGATACCGAATGAATGGCTGACCATGCTTATATTCGACCCCGGTTTTAGACACGATACATGCAAACCATCACGAGAATGAATTCATGGTCATGACCATTAATTCGTTTTCGCGATGGTTTTATTTAATTTGTATAAAACCGGTGTTACGTGCAGAGAAAACGAACAAAAGGGTGAACTCAGCAGTTAACGTTTTAAACAAAATTTATTACAAAAATAAAACTAATTGCTAAGTCAGGGATAGAGTACAAGCTTTAAAATTGTACAGACTACTTATCTCAGCTGGGACGGCAAAGCTCCAGTCTCAGAGTTGTAACAGTCAGTCGGATGAATGAACAGTCCTTCGGCTTGCAGGCTTGTAGTTGCACAAAGTCCACAGTATAAATCCAGCGTTGGCAGTGAAGGTCTTGAAAAGTCTTGAGAATGACTACTGCTGGAGTTTAGTAACACACAAGAGACACGATCCCAAAAGTCTGACTGCAAGCCTGCTGTCCCAGTATTTATACTCATGTGTTTACATAAGCATATAAGAACAATCTAGAACTTTTATTGACATGCTAATTACTGTTCTAAAATTATCTCCCTTACACAACTAATCAACTTTCCAGAACATCCCAAACATGACTAATTGAATTCAAGGTTGTGAGGTCATCAAGGGCAGTGACCTTGAGAATGTTCTAGACTAATTGAACTCAGGTCATGATGAGTGTGGGGGAAATGACCTACATAACACACCCCCTCTTCAAAAAAAGAAATTTTTCAAAGAAAATCTTTCTTTTGCAAATGTAATCTTGAAAAGATTCAAGTACTCAATTTTTTTTCTTACTCTAAAGTAAAACTTCTTGAAAGTGAACAACATAAACTCTAAATACGAGAGAGACAGTCTGCAATTAAATTGTCTCTGCCTTTGATATGTCTAATGTCAAGATTAAACTCCTGTAACATTAAACTCCATCTTAGCAATCTCTGATTTTTGCCTTTAAATTTCTGCAGAAAAACAAGAGGGTTGTGATCAATATAAACCACTATTGGCTGATTTGAAGAAGTAACATAAACTTCAAAATGCTGTAAAGCTAATATCAAAGATAAACACTCTTTTTCAATTGTAGAGTAGTTTCTCTGGGATTTGTTAAATTTGTGTGAAAAATAGCAAACAGGATGATCTATACCATGACTATCCTCTTGCAATAAAACAGCACCAGCAGCCGTATCACTAGCATCTACAGCTAATTTGAATGGCAAAGTGAAATCTGGTGCAGACAACACTGGGGCACTTTGCAGTATGGCTTTAAGTGTATCAAATGCCTGTTGGCATTGCTCTGACCAAACAAACTTTACTTTCTCTTTAAGTAAGTTAGTCAAAGGCTCAGTAATTGTGGAGAAATTTGGACAGAATTTTCTGTAGTCACCAGCCATACCGAGAAAGCGCATCAGTTGTCGTTTGCAGTTTGGTATGGGAAAACTTGAAATGGCACTGATTTTAGCATCAACAGGTTTTACCTCACCCTGTCCTACAGTATGTCCGAGGTAAGTTACCCTTGCCCAACCAAACTCAGATTTGGCAAGGTTGACAGTCAACATTGCTTTGCTCAGTCTCTCAAAGAACTTCCGCATGAGCTTGATGTGTTCCTCCCAGGTGTCACTATACAGGACGACGTCGTCAACGTAGGCTGCACACCCGTCTAGCCCGGATATGACGTCGTTGATCATCCGTTGGAACGTTGCCGGAGAGTTCTTCATTCCGAATGGCATCACCTTGTACTGGAACAATCCGTCTGGTGTAACAAAGGCGGATATTTCACGAGCACGAGCCGTCAGAGGGACTTGCCAAAATCCCTTCAGTAGGTCAAATTTCGTCACATACTTGGCTTTTCCCACTCGGTCGATGCAGTCATCAATCCTCGGGATTGGGAAAGTGTCTGTCTTTGTTAAAGTGTTGACCTTCCTAAAGTCTGTGCACATACGATAACTGTGATCTGATTTGGGAACAAGTATGCACGGCGAACTCCAGTTACTTTTACTGGGTTCAATAAAGTCATTGTCCAGCAGGTATTTGACTTCTTCCTGGAGATATTTTGCTTTTGTTGGATTCAGTCTGTATGGATGTTGTTTTATAGGCTTACTGTCCCCAACATCAACGTCGTGATAGATGACGTTTGTCCTCGTTGGAACATCTTGAAACAGGTGTTTATATTCATGGAGCAGTTCTTTCACCTGTTGTTGTTGTTCTGGCTGGAGGTGTGCCAACTTTGTAGACTCCAGCTTCTCCAGGATTTCTGAGTTCTGAAGCTTGACTGAGCCCAGCTTTGAGTTTAGAGTATTTTCACTCAAGTCAGTTTCAGTATCACTATCTTCATAATGGTTTGAACTGACTGCACTGACAGGCTGAGTTATAGTAGGATTATCCCTATCCAATATGGCTTAAGCATATTATGTGACATAGCTGTTTTTGTTTTCGCCTGTCAGGTGTTATTATGATGTAATTTAAATCACTCAATTTCTTATCAATTAGGTATGGCCCAAGTAACGAGCATGGAGTGGTTTGCCAGGAATTGGAAGTAGAACAAGAACTTTTTGACCTGGTTCAAACTTCCGTTTTGAGGTGCTTTTATCATATTTGGTTTTCATTGACTGCTGAGATGACTCAAGATTTTCACTGGCTAATTCACATGCTTTAGAGAGTTTTGTACGAAAATCTGACACATATTGCAAAATATTCAGACAATCATCATCGTCTGATAGGAATTTCTCTTTAACGAGCTTAAGTGGGCCACGGACTGTATGTCCAAATACAAGCTCAAATGGGCTAAAACCAAGAGACTCCTGAATTGACTCTCTAACAGCAAAGAGCAAAAAATGAATTCCTTCATCCCACTGCTTCTCTGTGTCAAAACAGTAGGTCCTAATCATGTTTTTCAAAGTTTGATGAAATCGCTCAAGAGCACCCTGACTTTCTGGATGATAGGCGGATGACCTATACTGTTTAATGCCTAGCTGATCCATTACTTGTTGAAAAATTCCAGACATAAAGTTGGAGCCTTGATCGGACTGGACACATTTAGGTAGGCCAAATAAAGTGAAAAATTTGACTAAAGCTCTCACTATAGTCTTTGTCTTTATATTTCTCAGTGGTATGGCTTCTGGGAACCGAGTTGATGTACACATAATTGTCAACATGTACTCATTTCCTGATCTTGTTTTTGGTAGGGGCCCAACACAGTCTATTAGTATCCTACTAAATGGTTCTTGAAATGCAGGAATTGGCTGTAAAGGGGCCTTTGGAATGGTCTGATTTGGCTTTCCTACCATTTGACATGTGTGACAAGTTTTACAGAAATGTGCTACATCCTGCCTGAGATTAGGCCAATAAAAGTGACTGAGAATTTTATGATAAGTTTTCCTGACTCCTAAGTGACCAGCCCAGGGGGTTTCATGGGCCAGGCGCAATATTTCAGCACGGTAGGGCTTTGGAACCACAATTTGATGTTTTATAGCCCAGTCGTCATCAACCAAAACATCTGGAGGTCTCCATTTACGCATGAGAATACCAGACTTTGTATAATAGGAAACAGAGCTATCTGAAGTTTTACCTTCATCATCTACCCTGTCAAACAAAGACAAAATATCTGGGTCTTTGTGTTGTTCTGCAATGAGATTTGATCGAGAAAATGTCTGACTTTGTCAGCAGAAGTTTTACTGGAAGTTTCAAATCCACGAGGGATAACGGAATGATCCGTGTCAAACACCTGACTGAGAAAGGTGTCATTTAAGTCAACATCTGTGACATTATTTTTGAGAGTATTTTGATTCTCGGAAGTTTTCTTTGACATGGCTCGAGTAATGGCACATGAAGGAAATAAATCGGGTATCTCTTGTTCATTGGCTCTGGATCCTGATCTAAACTAGGATTATCAGTCACAAGTGGATTAGTAATGACCTTGTCCCCAGCAAGGTCGTTTCCAAGAAGAAGGTGAATCCCTTCAAAAGGCAAAAAAGGCCTAATACCTAAAGCCACAGGTCCAGAAACAAAGTCCGAAGACAAATAGACATTATGGAGAGGAACAGGAATGTAGTCATTACAATCTACCCCCTTAATAAGAACTTTAGAACCTGAAAATGACTTTTCAGAAAACGGCAGGGTATCTGCCAACAAAAGAGACTGGGAAGCCCCGGTATCTCTTAAAATTTTGACAGGGGTAGCGGAAGAGAAATCACTAGAAAGTGATATAAAACCATCATGAATAAATGGTTCGAAAATACCATAATGCTATCTTGAGAAGAATTGACCTTGACCTCATTAATTGGGGATGAGAGGGATTTAACCTCAGAAAATGTGCTGCACACATTATTAGACTCTAATTGAGTTGATGAAGAAATAAAGCCGGTGGGCTTAGATCCACTTTGACCACTTTGACCTTCACGTTTTCTTCTCAGTTTGAAACACTCTGACATTAAATGGCCGTCTTTCTTACAATAATTACAAGAAAGTGTACCAAACTGTTTGTCAGAAGGAGATTGAGACTTGGGATCTGATGATGTGGGAGTGTTACTTGAACTCTGTGAACTGTTGTCATTTGATTTTCTACTCTCCTTTGAAAAATTCTTGGATGAAAAGGACGAGTTAAATTTACCTGCATTGTTTCTGTATGAAAAGGACTGGGATGGTTTGCTGAGAAATGAAGATTTGTGGGTCAACGAATAATCATCGGCCAAACGTGCAGCAACCTCCAATGTATCTGCCTTTTGTTCATTGATAAACGTCTTGATGTCACTCCGGATGCACCTTTTAAATTCCTCAATCAAAACAAGTTGTCGTAATTTGTCATAATTCTGACTGACCTTTTCAGAAGAACACCAGCGATCAAACAGTTGTTCTTTTGTTCGAGCAAATTCAACGTAAGTTTGATCTTTCACCTTCTCACAATCCCTAAATTTCTGACGGTACGCTTCAGGCACCAACTCATAACCCTTGAGAATTAATTCCTTCACAGAATCATAATTTGAAGCCTGCTCTACTGACAACTGAATGTAAATTTCTCTGGCTTTACCCACCAAAGCACTCTGCAAAAGCATAGACCAGACTCCTTAGGCCAATTCAGACTCTGAGCAATTTTCTCAAAATGGAGAAAATATTTGTCAACATCCTTTTCTTGGAAAGGGGGAACTAACCTGAAATGCTTAGTGATGTCAAACTTGTCTGAAGGGAAGAATTTTCCTGACTGTCCAAGCTCTAAACGTTTTATTTCTACCTGTAATCGCTGTTCTTCTAATCGCAATTCTTTTTCTCTCTGTCTTTCTTCCATTTCTAATCTTTCCTGCCTTTCTTTTTCTTTCTGTCTTTCTTCCATTTGCAATTCTTTTTCTTTCATTTCCTTTTCTAATTCCAATTTCTTAAGCTCCAAATCTGCCTGTATTTCTAATTCTAATTTTTTGAGTTCGAAGGAGGACTCAGGCTCATAATCTTTTAAGGCAGACTCCTCAAAATGGCCAGAATTAACTAAATGTTTTGCAATCTTGAACTGTATTTCCGCTTGCGCATAGATCTTTTGACATCTACTTTAAGGAAATTTGCCAGTGCTATGAGGTTGTCTTTTCTGAGGGAATAAATGTGTCCTGATCGAGGTCATCCATAAATTCGTCTGGCTTGAATTCCGCCATGATTGAATTTCGCTGAGTTCACAGTGTAAAGTAGTTTTGAAAAGGTAGGCAAAATGTTGTCAAACGGCTCAAAATATTCGTACCCCGGACGAGCCCCCAATTTGTTACGTGCAGAGAAAACGAACAAAAGGGTGAACTCAGCAGTTAACGTTTAAACAAAATTTATTACAAAAATAAAACTAATTGCTAAGTCAGGGATAGAGTACAAGCTTTAAAATTGTACAGACTACTTATCTCAGCTGGGACGGCAAAGCTCCAGTCTCAGAGTTGTAACAGTCAGTCGGATGAATGAACAGTCCTTCGGCTTGCAGGCTTGTAGTTGCACAAAGTCACAGTATAAATCCAGCGTTGGCAGTGAAGGTCTTGAAAAGTCTTGAGAATGACTACTGCTGGAGTTTAGTAACACACAAGAGACACGATCCCAAAAGTCTGACTGCAAGCCTGCTGTCCCAGTATTTATACTCATGTGTTTACATAAGCATATAAGAACAATCTAGAACTTTTATTGACATGCTAATTACTGTTCTAAAATTATCTCCCTTACACAACTAATCAACTTTCCAGAACATTCCAAACATGACTAATTGAATTCAAGGTTGTGAGGTCATCAAGGGCAGTGACCTTGAGAATGTTCTAGACTAATTGAACTCAGGTCATGATGAGTGTGGGGGAAATGACCTACATAACACCGGGGTCGAATATATGTATGGTCACTCATTCACTCAGTATCTTTCAACATGTCAAACAAAATAGGTAGTATCTCACATCAAACAAAATTCACGAAAAATGGCTGACTTTGTCCCTTTAAGTTTTATCAAATAGAGTTGACCTGGAGGTCTTTTTAGTGCTGGATCATGTCGATGACGCATCGTGAACATCCGAAATGTCACGCTCACGTGGAAAAATGTGGGAAATTTTGCGTATGGTATGTTCAATTTTCCAAAAAATAAGAATACACGGCGGATGAAAATCATTTATTTGGTTATCGATATTTCAGCCATCAATCACAAATATACTGTCATACACACCTCTGAATATTGCTGCATCGCGTTCATCAATAGCCTGTCGAAAAGCTGCTTACCGGCCCACATGGCCTTGACAGCCACCTTCCGCCATGCTACCGCTCTGAACAACAACATACCATTACCAGGGCCTGAAAATTTCTGTTTTTTCCCACTGGTCCCAGGACCAGTGACCTTTTTTTTTTTTCACTGGTCCAAAGGTAAAATCCACTGGTCCTCAAAAATTTGCATAACAATACAAGAATGATTCATTTCTCATACTCATGTTATATATGCATTTCTATCAGATTTGCTTGGGATTTACATACAGCATAAACTGCCAATCTTTGTAATACAGACACACTGCATAAACATTTACTTGGTAGTTTGCTCAAGTTCTTGTACACACACTTGACATGTTTTTTTTTACTATTGCTATAAAGTTCACTTCATTTTTATAATTGCCCAGCGGTTGATTCTTTTCCATTCAAATTGTAAAAAATAGGTTGAAAACACCAAATACCTGAGAGGAACTTCTTTTTCCTTTGATAGCAATAGCAAATTGTCATAACGCTGTTTGGACAAGCTAGGCGGTTCTTGTTAAGGTCAACTACAATCGAGCTAGGGGATCTTGACTATATAAGGAATTCAGCATGGTGACCTTCTAAATTCAGAAGCTTGCTTGCTATCGGAAAGTTGTAATGAGACTCCTTTCAGAGAATTTTACTGCAAAATACTACTTTGATAGACAGAGATATAATATTTTCACACAATTGTGGGGTTTCTGATATTTTTAGGTGAGGCTATGGTCTGGTTTTTACCACATTAAATTTTACATGTAAAATGGGTACGTGGCCCGTCATTTGATTTTTGCAGTGCAGGAAGCACCTGGCTCACAGTTGCGAGTGGAGTGATACGTACCGGCCGCCGCGTACTATGCATAGTATGCATAGTACGCGGCGGCCGGTACGTATCACTCCACTCGCAACTGTGGCCTGGCTCATATCATGCATCGCAAACTGTAAGAGAGTAACTGATTTTCCTTTAGAGTTTACGTTGTGATGAAAGAAATAGACTAAATTTTAAATGTTTGATTGACTTAAAGACGCAATAATTATTGTAATTTTGTAGGTAGAAGACGTAGTCTCTCAATGGGCTCTTGGTTTTAGTGTAACCATGGAGCCATGGTGTAACTGGCTTATAGTTCGTCTCTGCTACCTCCATGTTTTCAGTAACTTCGGTATTTTGGGGGGACGTAGTTTCTAATTTTTCGTCAAAAGACACTAGAACACAATCTGGGAAAAACTGGAAATTCCCTCGCAAAATAAATTGGCTCCCGTTTGCACTGGTCTGCGGACTTTTTAGAGGTAATATGTACTGGTTCGGGACCTCGGATCAGGGTAATTTTCAGGCCCTGCATACGTGCGCATGCGTAGTTATTTACGAACATTTTCTGGGCCTGTCCGTCAAAGGAATAGGGGGATCAAAACGAGGCAATTGCCCCACCCCCTTTGGCACAGTTTCATGGCACACACGGTCTAATCCCCCACATTTTTCCCGTATCGCCCGAGGTGGGGGGGGTGGGGGTGGGGGTTTACATTGACTGGCGCATTACTTGTATGTCATAGTTGTGATCAAGCAGGCTGAATAGCATTTTGAGTATGAGTACTTTTCTTGATACCAAAGTGTTTGGCCCAACACAACTTTTGTAAAACAAGACACAATGATATATGTTCATTTAAATTACTCACTGTTTGAGAGTGTATATTGTTTTAATGATTATGATAACATTTTAGCACAAATATATTTTCATTTGATATTTTGATATCATCAAGAAATGTCTGGTGATGTTCACTTCTACATCATTAAACTGGTGGAATCTGCAAAAATATTAAAATCATTCAGAATCACATAATTTCTTGTATAAGTTATAGCAGTTTGAAATAGACTGAATTAACAATTTTAATGAATTGTTGCTTTAATTTTTACATGCAAAATTGCAATTCACAAACGTGATGATTTGACGATGGATATGCTCATTGCAATTACTGTTGACACTTTCCCTTTGCAGTGACTCTTAATAAAATTAAATTTAAAACTAACAGTCAAGCTGAATGCCATTAAATTGGAAGGCGCCAAAATTACCTTTTACCTATTCGACCACCCTAGGTGGCTCTTTTGAACCATAATTGTACACTTAAGGGGTCTTCATGCATGACATCACATGATGAGATGACCTAGACTTGACCTTTCAGGAAACCTCAGTTTTTCTCCTCTTCTTTTGTATTATTACTCCGTTTCTGAAATGTCCCTTTAAAATTATGGTTTCTATTATCAAACTGAGTAGTTGCAGGCCAAATTTTGATTCTACCAAAGTAGGTAAAACTTCTGATAGACTGAAGGACGAACGGGACTCCCGGAGGCAAAGCAAAGCCTCTGTGTACTGCAGGCTGAACAGCAACAATGTTTGTTTTACGTACAAGGGAATTTGTAACTTTGTAGAAAGGAGAGTAAACTGTTTCAATACATTGCAACTTTGTAGGAAGGAGGGTAAACTGTTTCAACATCGTACAACTTTTGTATTGTTAGCTGTAGTTTTTTGTTGAGGTGGCACCAGGTTAGTGAAAATTCATTAGCCATTATGTTCGCCAAACTGGAATTTTTGTAGCCATTTTTAACTTTCTTTCGCATTTGGCTAATTGGCGATCGGGTAGCGGGAGCCCTGAGTGACTTGTGTAGATTATACTGATAGGAGCATTTTTGAATCAGCTTACGCCGATTGATGTACATTGATATGACCGTTAACTTAACCAGTCCGGGAAAAGACACTGGCAATACGTCTGCTTCTGGATTATAAAATGTGATTGCTGATACATTTCAGGAACTACCTGGGCACAAGAGATTACATCGGTCATCATGGAAGGTGGCGACCTTGGGAAAGTTAAGGAAAGACCGCTGTTGGAAAGGGTTCCATACGTAGAACTTGGCCCGATTGATCAGATCCCAGCAACCCACAAATTTGTCGACGCCATGCCACGCGACGTACCCCGACTTGTTCGTACACATTTACCGTACGATTTGATGCCAAAGCAATGGCATGAAAAGAAACCAAAGGTAGGCCACTTTGGAAAGCTTAACATGCTGGAAGTAGCCGAACGCATATTGTGGACTTACTTTCGGCGGATTTTCATTTTTGTGATGTAATCTATCACATTTTGAAAAACAGTTGATTCGACGTTTGCTCCTGGCTTTCACACTCAGTAACGAACAGGAATAAATGTAAGACGCTGAAGCTGCAACCTTAACCGTCACCGTCACCACCACCACCACCACCACCATGGCTACCCACTACCACCACCACCACCAATAACAACACATTGATCATCAAAACAACAACAACAGCAGGAAAAACGATGACGACGACAGTACACAACAATAATGGCATTAGTGGGCTGACGTAACATATTTGAAGTGTGCTATAAAGGGCAAACGCGAAAATGAGAATGGAAGAATATGTTTTTGTTCTTGAATCTCCCTGGCGCTATCATAGATCTACACTATTTCAACTACATTTGTAAAACACCTCTTGGATTTAGACCAGATTGGGAGCATTTCAGGGGCGTACAAGTTCTATGACTTCACCGTAGTGTCTTTGAGTAGTTTAAATGAAACCAAGGTTAGAAACTAAAAGGCAATGTATGGCACATGATAGACTGCAGCTTTTATAGATTATTCTTTTTGTGTTTTTTTTAAAATTTATGTTACATTTATTTATTTTGATTTGAACGTCATTTCCGCAATCGTTTTAGATCTTCGATTTAATTCCAGACTTTGTATGTCGCTCGCAATCCTAAGGACACCGCTATATCTAAGTGGCAGTTTACCAAAATAAACCATTACATAGAAACAGTCGAAAGTTTCTTTGATTATTTACCAAAGTTCATCGAGGGAGACGGTAAGATACGAAACACTTTACTTTGATCTATTCCATCGTGTTTTTTAAACGTTGTTTCTGTTTGCTGTAAGTTGTTAAGCGTGGAAATCACATTGAGGTCCTAATGGGGATTTGCCAGAGCGGTTTTGCCTGTTGTCTCTTCTCTGGGTGACTGGCTGCCGTATGTCGAGAGTTCGAACCCGATTGAAAGCTAGCCGTATTTTTTCCCTGGGCTGATAGCTCTGCTGGTGAACAGAATTATCCCCGAGGCTGTCTTTGCCAGTTTAAGCGATGTTTTCATTGCTTCGATAAAGTTTGTGTGCTATGTGAGATAGTTAGTGTACGAGTTTAAGTGCTAAATGAACTGTACAATATGTGGAGTGGTCGTAGTCTGAAAATGTAACTACTAAGGGAGCCGTCATTATTTACGGCCGGGGGCGGTCGGAGGAATTGCTTGAGAAACTCCAAAATTTCGAGTACCCCCCTGCCAACCATGACGTGTTTGAGTAAACCCCTTCTCTGCTACAGAAATTTTGAGTGACCCCCCCCCAAAAAAAACAAAACTGGGAAAGTTAAATATCTATACAGTAAAATGGATTGCTGCTGCGACAGGCCCTGTACAGACCCTGATTAAACGCTGTGGTACAGGTCTGTGTCGGAAAGAGGTTCCATTGCTGTGACAGGGGCTGATGTACAGGTCTGTATCCAGTGCTCTGACGACATGCAGTGTTCTCCGTCGGATTTCTTTACAGGAGGGCGAAGATATGGGTGTGCAAGCACCACAAGCGACCGCGCAAGCGGTCACGGGGAGGTAAGGAGGGGGTGTCCCCCCCTCCCGTTGGAGGTTTTGAAAAATAGAGATTAAAATGGTGTTATTTTGTGGCACTTGGGGATTATTTTTTTCAGATTTTTGTCGTATGTAAAACTCAAAGGAACAGAAATATGAGACAGTATTCCAAAACTTATATTCCAATTCACTGATTTCAATGAAGATTACATTTTTTGAAAATGAAAAATATCGACAGACATACATTTATTCACATTTATTATTTATTATTATTTTCCTGCAATAAAAGATGGGTTTGTTGTCAAGGCATTGCACTGTTTTTAAACTTTATAGAATCAGAATTAGCTTGCTTTACACATTTTCCCCTATCGGTAACCTATACAATGTAGAATATAGAAAACAAACGTTTCTCATGAATGATCAGGCAAGTATATCAATCTTTAATCAGGAAATACTGAAAAATGTACTCAGTACTAGCCTCTAACATAAGGCTTGCCACGTCGAATAGCTGATCATTCTCGTCTGAAGATCACAATGACGTGATACACATAGTGTAATGAGATTTTAGCTTCTACTTGAAACCACCTGTTTATGATATATATATATATATATATATATATATATATATATATATATATGTGTGTGTGTGTGTGTGTGTGTGTGTGTGTGTATGTGTGTGTATGTGTGTGTACATATACCGGGTATATACATACATATCTCAAGCATACATATTGCTGTTCTTTACTATTCATGTTGTATAAATTCTTAACTTCACTGAATGCGTCAGTACATATCAACAAAATTGAGTAATCCCCCTTCTTTTTCTTCACTTTTGAAGTAAATTTGAGTAATCCCCCTTCTTGTTCTTCACTTTTGAGCAACCCCGCTTGTAACTTTCGAATTTTTGAGTGACCCCCTCAGATTCCTCCGATTCGCCAGGCCATAAATAATGACGGCTCCCTTAGCCCAAGAACCACTCTTTCTGAGAGAGGGGATTTGGTCGAGCGGTTCTGTCGTTTGCCTCTCCGCTAGGCGACCGGGTTCGAACCCGATTTAAAAACTAGCCGTATATATAAATGCCTGTCTAACATGATATTTCGGTCTTGTTACGATGACAGCAAATGAAAATGATGTCATATATCTTAGCAAACAGAACTGAATCCGATTCTCGAAAGGGAAATATTAATTTTAACAAAATTTAGTATTAAAATATTTTCTTTTTAATGTTATTCAAACAAATCTGGTAACATTTTGAAAACGTTAACATTTTTTTTCATCCAATTATTTATATCATTATGTCAAACATCATTGGTTTCAAAATACCAGGTGTACGTGTGAGGTTTGATACGTTACATGCAATTTGTTTTCAATACACGTAAACCTAGTTTTTTTGGAAGAGATGAATTTTCAGGGGAATATTGAAGTCAGTTTGTTCAGTACATTCAGACCAACGTACAACACAGTCCTCAAGTGAATAAAATCTCACTGTTGTCGCTTCGACGCTTAGGTCAAATCAATGGATCCGATTCATTTCATGCACTGAAAAGGTAAATCGCAGAACAAAAGCTACGCATGCGTTAAG
Organism: Ptychodera flava; assembly: GCF_041260155.1. Taxonomy (NCBI): domain Eukaryota; kingdom Metazoa; phylum Hemichordata; class Enteropneusta; family Ptychoderidae; genus Ptychodera; species Ptychodera flava. Next base: position 23,527,636 of record NC_091948.1, on the reverse strand, counting down.
ATGTTTACACGTTGATTTCCGCAAATAATGATGTTACAATACTAAAACTACCAACTTTAGTTTCAACGCTGTGGTCAAACACATTTAATCGACCATCGCTGTGGCACATAGGCCTACGTGTTTGTACTTCCTCATGTGCATGATTTAAGAACAGAACGAACAGAACAAGAGCCTTTTTGTGGCATTTCCCCAATTGAGAGCTCGCGCGTGTTACAACTATGCTACATCGCTAAATTGCACCGTAATTTTCATATCTTGCGAAAATTACTGAGTATACTTACCTACAGACTTACCTAGTTACCTCCCTACCTAGTTACTTAGTTACCTATGCTATTCACTTACTCACACTTACTGACCTACTTGCCTACTTACTGACCTACTTACCTACTTACTTAACTACTTACTTACTTACTTACTTTTCTTTGTTTTTCATGCAGTGTCTTATGGATCTTGGTTCGATCACAATCTTGCATTTTGGCAACACCGACACGAGCCACATGTCTTGTTCGTAAAATTCGAAGACATGAAAAAGGTATCGTAGAATCAATATCTCACATTTTGTCGCAGTGGACAAATGTAACCTCCACAAATGTAATAATCTCCACAAATGTAATATCAACCACAATTGTAATAAAATGCACCCATAAATGTAATATCGCCCATAAATGTAACAAAAATCAACCATAAATGTAATAAAAACACCAACCACAAATGTAATAAATGGTAACCATAAATGTAATAAAAAATCACCCATAAATGTAATACTTGTCAACCATAAATGTAATAAATCTATTTTGTCGTTGCAATTGAGGAATTAACCCTTAAATATTGATCTATATAATAAGAAAAGCAACTCCACACATCATTCATTTCTTAATTGTTTTCGTTTAGTGTGTTTTGAAAGTGTATTTTACGTTTCCCTGTTTTGTGTACAGAAAGGACTGGCCATGGCTAGACACAGCTATAATCTGAGTGTCAGTGCAGTCTCTACTCCAGAGTGGGGAAGACTGTATAACACTACGATCCTTTAACGCCGTTTTTTCGAAAATTGCCGTACTTTCTTAATCAATCTCCTCAAATTTGTGTCTAGTGGATAAATTGTACGGAATAATCGATAGATTGTCTGTATTCCTATGTTGTCCCACTTGAAGTTTGTTCCTATACTAGGGATGCCAGGATGTCTAATTTTGTTCTACTGTGTTCAAGGTAGTGTTCGTATCGTTTTTTACTAGATTGAAATATATGTTCTCTTCAACATGTTTTGTGTCGTAAGTTTCTGTTATAAGGTTTTATATTTCTCTGTTATTTGTTCTGAGTCATCTGTCATAAACTTTATGTGATATCACTGGTTGACGAGTTATTTTGACGCTTCCTTATTATGTAATTATCATTATCTAGAACTGCTGGTCCACATCCATTATCAAACGGTTTGATCAGTACCTCGCCGTTTTCTGATAGCGTTCTCAAAGTATTCTATTTTCATAGTTTCAGGAAAGTATGCAATTACACTAGTCTTATTAAAGTTATTATTTACTCAGGGCATTGATAAACAAATGATCACATATGCAAGTTCAAGTTTATTACATTTATGGTTGAGTTTTATTACATTTATGGTTAATTTGTTTATTACATTTGTGGTTGCGGGTTATTACATTAATGGTTGACTATTTTATTACATTTGTGGTTGATTTTATTACAATCGTGGTTGATATTACATTTGTGGAGATTATTACATTTGCGGAGGTTACAGACAACAACATCGACTACTCGTCATTGGAAGAATAAGAACGAGATAGCTCCTACACTTTAGATTGGGTATCGTCTGTCGATGTGGTTACATTTTCTAAAAACAATGCCATATGTACCCATTTCACACGTTCACGTTAAATCGACATTCTATACAAGGTTTCAGATATTGCATCATAATAAAAAACGTACATATGTGAAATCACTCTACTATATATGTCTTGTTATGACATACCTTGATAATCGGGCAGAAATTGTCATTTGTCTGTTTCCAGCTTCAAGCTGGAGGCATCTTCAGAGGCATCTTTTTGCACTTTTTAACCAGCTTGGTTTCTGTGTATACTTTCCTCATTTTGTCGAAATACATGGGGCTCATCTTATCAACCTTTGCCGTATTTGTGTTTCCTGCAGCGTTAGTGTAGATAATCGAATTAAGTCCCGGGCTTGAATTCGATTATCATTAATGATATTGCACATCAAACATTGGCACGCAGCGTTGACAAAGCAAATACTGGGTAATGCTGAATGCTACGAATTCAATTATCAACAATGATAGTGCGCGTCAAACACTGGCACTCAGAATGACAAACCAAATACTGGGTAATGCTGATTACTACTGGAAGTAGACCAAAGAACCTCCCACAATAATAAAAATGTTGACACTTTTTGTAGCTAGTTAGCCCTTTCTTAAGCCCTAACGTTATGTACACTTATGCTTATGCTCCACAGTGTGTACGAGACGTACAGTTGTGCCACCCATGAAAAAAGTTGATTCAATCTTATTTTAATTATTTTCTTTGACTGCCATGTACTATTTTTACAGGACCTCAAAAGTCAGATGATCAGGATCGCCGATTTCTACGGCCGCCCTCTACCGGAGGACAAGATCGAAGAATGCGTCGAACACTGCACCTTTGATAAAATGAAAAAGAATCCTATGTCGAACTACTCTGCCGCTCCCTTTATTGACCACAAAAAGGGAACATTCCACAGAAAAGGTATGTGGTAATCGGAAGAGAGGCAAGCTCGTATTTAGATTGAGCGAACGGACAAAACAAGTCGAGATATAACGTTTGGATGAGAGAGATTAAATGCGGGGCTTAACAGAGCTCTTTTTCATGAAAAAAATGCTAAGCACTCATAAAAATGTTCCAATACGAAAATTTCCAAATAACACATCTGCAATTCCTCGTGCCGTAATAATCAGAACACGCAATTTCAAATATAATGAGTAAGCACGGTCGAAAGTGAGACTTATAGGGGAAGTTATAATCTAATAAACAATTGGGTTCGCAGGGAAGTAGACAACATCTGGGCCTCTCAAACAAATACTTCGCTAGCATCGAAAATGCAGCAGCATTTGTCCTGGGGGCCTTGCAATCGACTGTACCACGTCACGCATAGTTCAGTGCTCTTGTGTTTTGATAGAAACTGTCATGAAGAGTAAGCTTACTGTCATTTATTTGTTCCTGCAGGCGAGGTCGGCGATTGGATGAACCACTTCACTGTCAGCCAGAATGAAATATTCAACTCATTGTTTGAAGAAAAGATGAGAGGAAGTGGTCTGACCTTTGACTTTGAACTGTAGGAAGGTTGACTGTTGACCCAGAGATGGTTTCAGCCATCTAAAATTAAAATTAGCCAACTAAAATTTTATAAGTGTTGTTTGCTTTCCTTTTGTCGTTAGACGATAATAATAAAGTTTGGTCACCAGTATTTACGATGCCGTCATAGGCTTTCTTTCTTTAGTTAAAAACTATCTACTGTTGATTGACCAATCAGAGTGCTCAATTCAGGGTGTTTTATCTACTCATAAAGCCTTGGTCACCAAATTCCAGAAACGAATGACAGCGCCGTAGTAAAGTACTGTCCAATCAAAAGTGAACATGTCATATTCTGTAGACATCTGGTACGTTTTAATATTCAAATTTGGCAACACAGTGGAAACCAGCTGCAACACAAAATCTGCTGTGCCCTAGGGCATTTATATAATGTGCCCTAGGGCATTTATCGGATGTTCCATTACATTGGAAGGCTATTTCACAAATAAAAGTTTTAATTCATATCCTAAACATGTTACATTGACAAAGGGGACGGTTGACGTAAACACATTGAAAACGAAAATATATCAGTTAGGGGCGATAGTTTTTAAGTCGGATAAAACCCTCGTCCTCGGGCTCTTCTGGTATATAAAGTCCAACCCTACGATAAAATGTCTTGGGGAGTGGCTCATTTAGAAGCTCTTGTAGTGAAAATATTGACACCGTCTCAGTTTTTCGAAGATCGAAAATTTACTTCATTTCCCCATAGAGTTAACTCAGGCATGGCGGCCATTTTGAATTGCAAATCTCGGTAGATGTTCGGTAATTTGTTCCTCGAGTACCAAAGTTTGCATGGTGACCTCCAATTTTTATTCTCGATTTGGTAGGAGAATGGTTGAAAATTTCGTTTAGGAAAGTTTAAGCAAAAGTAGAAGTCTATCACTTTCTAGGCGCATACTACCTTGACTAAAGCCAGTGCTAAACAAAATATATTATATTACAATCATACAGGTTGCTGTTATATATTTAATACCATGCAATTCAAAATGATATTTGAAGAAGAGCACGGAATAAATGTATTACAAACAGAAAGTGTACTTGAAAAAAGCTTCAAAAGTTACAGCTAAAAGGGCTTTAATTTCTTTTTTATCCTGCAGTAACATTTGATTGCGGGGACATATATTTCGAGTTCATACTTTTTTCCATATCATGGTATTCTCTTGTCGGGGATTAAAAGTGACCTAAACAGTGGAAATATTTTTACAGGAAGGGACATCCTATCATGCGCCGAACCCTAGAATTATATCAGTATGGTTGACATATTCAAAAAAGTCACCTTTGAATAAGAAGGGACATAACTTTCTATTTGTAAAGCTAGCATAACCGTCACCAGAATTCACTATTTGTTGTGCGTCAAATGTTAATTCAATATCAATGAATAGTAAGTGGGAAAACGGAAAATGTTATTCGACTCTGATACCACAGAACCCCTTGGAAAATAATAATGTACGAAGCGTTGCGCTCCCTATGTGTAAAAAAGTAAGCACTGTTTAAGGACATAAAAGCAATTAATGATGTACCTATGGTTGCGCTGTTTCAACAAAAGCTTGTTAAAAACGCTGAAATTGTGGTATCCTCACTTTCTAAGCATATTAAATCGCGCAGCTTCAACCATATTGCTGAGTTACCTTCCATGATAGCATATAATTATTGGAAGTAGTAGTTGTAAGTTTTTTTATTGCCCCGACACTTTGTTTGATGAAAACGTATAACATTTGAAGCTGTACCTGTTGGTCACCTAAGGGCCTATATTTCTTTTTCTTTCGCTGTTGATATTTTTGTGTCGACCACTTAGACTCTCCACAGTCGCTGTGCCTTGTTTTGTGCGCGCCCACAATGGGCTTGCATTCGAAGGCTACGCTGTGCAGCTGTGAGCACAGCGACTCTCGGTTTTGCAAGTATATGAATATTCATAAGGGTAGTGACGTCAAAAGAAACACCTATCTTACTGAGCGGAGAGAAAATATACTAGTAGCTGGTAGACCTATATACGCGGTATGTTTTTCTTTTTCATTTTTAATTTTATTTGGCTATGGTACTTGTCATTTTTAGCTCACGTGTGTAAACACGTGGGCTATTGTCATAGCGATGTCTATCTGTCTGTCCGTGTGTGTGTGTGTGTGTGTGTGTGTGTGTGTGTGTGTGTGTGTTAGTGTTAGTGTGTGTGTGTGTGTGTGTGTGTCTGTCTGTTTACACGATAACTCAAAAACGTCTGAACGGATTCAAGTCAGATTTGGTACACAGGTACCATGTGCTACTTGCAAGAACTGATTAGATTTTGGTTAGTGTGGCTTGCATATTAATGAAGTTATGCAATATCGTTTTTTACCATACCATGGTTTCCCCATGGAGACGGTAATGACAGTGTAGACATATATCAAGAAATACTGCACAAAATTTCATGAAACCTTTCACAGATGACAATTTAAGAACATTATGATGATACTGTGAGTGTCATGTCAATTATCTTGACATATTTAATGAACTTTTGTCGTTAGTGAGATAACTGTGAAATTCCTGCACCAAACTTGATGATACTTGCAACAAATATTGATCTGATATATATCTAATTATACTTAGAAGCATTAGGCAGTGTCAAGTTAATAAATAGCTCATTTGCATATTTTATGAAGGTTTGTAATTAGTCATATAACTCCGATATAACTTCACCAAATGTGATGAAATCTGCTGCAGATACTGATCCGACTGATATCTAACTGTAGTGTAAAGCATTTAGTAGTGTTAAATTAATTAAGGGTTAATTTACATATTTATGAACTTTGTAATTAGGTATATAACTCTAAAATTACGGCACCCAAGTCAGTGAAATTGGGTACAGATATTGTTTTGATAAATATCTAATTGTACTGAGAAGCATTTGGCAGTGTCAAGTTAACAAATAGGTCATTTTCATATTTTATGAAGTTTAGTAATTAGTGATATAACTCCAAAATAACTGCAACAAATGTGATGAAATCTGCTGCAGATACTGATCCGACAGATATCTAATTGTGATGTAGAGCATTTAGTTGTGTGAAGTTAGTCAAGGGTTCGTTTGCGTATTTAATGAACTTCATAATTAGTGATATTACTCCAAAATAAAAGCATTAAATTTGATGAAACTTGCTACAGAAGTTGATCTGATAACTATCCAATTGTACTTAGAAGCATTGAGCAGTGTCAAGTTAATAATTAGCTCATTTGCATATTCCATGAAGTCTTATAATTAGTCATATAACTCCGAAATAACTGCATCAAATGTGATAAAACTGCTGCACATACATTTACGACAGATATCTAACTGTGTTGTAATGCATTTAGTAGTATAAAGTTAATTAAGGGTTCATTTGCATATCTAATAAACTTTGTAATTAGGTATATATCTCTGAAATTTCGGCACTAAAATTTTGTGAATCGTTCTACAGATATTGATTTGATAAATATTTAATTGTGCTATGAATCATTGAACACTGTCAAGTTAATGTAGGGTTTATTTGCATATTTAACGAACTTTGTAATAAGTGACATTACTCTAAAATTACAGCATTAAATTAAATAAAACATGCTACAAATGTTGATCTGATGGATATCTAATTGTCCCATAAAGCATTGAGCAGTGTCAAGTTAATTGACAGCTCATTCGCATATTAAATAAAGTTTTGTAATTAGTGATTAAACTCTGAGAGTACTGTGCGAAGTTTAAAAAAACCCTGCTACATATAGTGATAACATATATCTCATTGTTCTCTGAAGCGTACTTCTATCAATGAACCTGTTGTAAAACACGTGAGCATATTCAGTACATATCTGGTTTGTTTTGATTATCGGATGCGTGGAGCTCTATAAAGTACCCGGATCAGGCAGAAATCCGACCGGTCGCTTGCAAGAACGTCCAGACCCTGGGATTCGCGTCGCGTCTCTGAAGGGCGCGCGTGTTCCAACAGGAAAGAACGCGAATCGCAGGGTCTCTGCCAGACTATCGACCACTATGCATAGGTACTGATGCCAAATTGGAGCATTTACAGACAACCACAAAAAAAAGTTGACTACTTTGCAGAAAGTCTTTAACTCGTGAATGTTATGGGACTTCTTGTGTAAATGCACCAGTGTGAAGAGATGAACGCTCTGTATAGGTGACCACCAATCAAGGCAGGTACACGAGTTATTTTTACGAAGGTCCCATAAGCCTTCTTATCTAATCAGAAAGAAATAGCGCGTGGTTTATTGGTATATCAATGTCCCCATGCTGCTTCAGTTATTTCAGTTGAACTGTGGAAATTTGTAAGTTTGTTTTGTGATGATCATGGTTATTAGTATTATGATCATGGTAATTGCATTTTCACAGTGATATCGATGCATGCACGTCGACTACTATCAAAGTTCCATACATATTTCTGTTTTAAAGGGAGGGGATCGCCGGAACTGCGTTAAATGTCGTACGGGACCCCTGCGACCGGTGTAAACAATGTTTCCCAGGAATGTTGACGATTGATGACAGTTAAGCTATGTTTGTCATAATGTACATCGCAAACTTTAAATATTGTAGCTGTGTCGTCACGATGCACCCGGATATCATGCACGAAATACATCGTTTGTAAACAAGAAAGTCGCACCGGCGCAATTCTGACAACCGCCTCCCTTAAAACCTCGAGACCGACCTATTTATCTTTTTGTCATAAAAACACTCAATGTTTTCAAATTTCATAGTTCGGCATTTCTTCAAGTCAAAGGGATTACATTCCAGATCATGTAAAATATAAATAAAAAGTCAAATGAATGATTTTCTTTTAAATGACGCAATCTGTTAATGTTGATGTATTTGGACGATCGATAATATCTGTGAGTGTATTTGCTGTCATTTCTCGAAACTTATTATACTTATTTACACTGATGCGTTACGCCATTTTGGTTCTGTGACACACTGAGACAAAACGTGACTTGAAATACCGCTGCTCCTTTCCTCTGTTTACCAAGCAGGTACATCGACGCATGGGTGTACTAATATATACATATTACCTGGTCATAGAGCTAAAACCCCGATTATGATCCCGAGGGACCGTGTGTTACCAGAAGTATATCGCTCCTCCCCTAGCCGTAGGCGAAGGGGCATAGCAATATCTTTCTAGTAACGCACGACCACGAGGGGTCACAAACGGGGGGGGGGGGGTGGCGCTATAGCTAGCCCGAATAAATACAATGTTAAATGTATTTTATAACACAACACAACACATGCTCATGATGTTCTATCATGTTATTGATGTGCTTTGATGTAGATGCACTGCAATATTATATAATAGGCCTATTAGAAGTGTACTTAGCGATTCTCCACATCGGTTATAGTAGTGCAAATTTATCCACAAAAAAGCAAAATTTTCCTCAGCATCCCGCATAACGTCCTTGGTTGCTCTCGAATCTTTGTTGTTATTGAGCTCATAAATTCTTACACTGCTGGAATAAAACATCTTTTTTTTGTAAGAAATGGCAGTAAGCTGCGTTGTTGACTGCTATAGCTTAGTCCTTTTACCACCAGGTTTTGGTTCAAATCCACCGTTATCCATGGTGATTGTAGGCCTCTTTGCAGAGAGTTGGGGTTAACATTTTAACAGAAGTAAGAGACATTATCTTAAAATATTCTGGCATTCTATTTGAGAGCTAGTCATAAAAAGGTGGAAAACACTTTGAACAAAAGAAGACCTGTAAATAATGTAGTATTTATTGGTGTCATGATTATAATAGCATTAATATTAAGATATATGAATTATTTAGAGTCAATTATAATTATGAAATTATTTAATTTACTGATTCAGATTCCGTCCCAGTATTGCTTGTTTTAATATCGAGAATGCCTGAAACCTAGTTTTCAGTATATCATCTGTGCAATTTCAATATAATTCAATTTAAATTTAAAAATCAATTTCAAAACAAACAAATTTTTTTATAGGAGAATTAAAATTGCAGTATGTATAATGGTTGATGTACAATTCAAATATTAAACAGAAATAGAGTGTAGAATTGTTTATCCCCCTACAGCTAATAGTAAACATGTCATTGTGCTATATTCAATGCTGGACCGTTGGATATATAGCCGACTGTGAACGGCGACGCTGTGCTCGTCATCGTTGCATGTTTCTTCCCAGGTAAAAGCACTGGCAGAGCTTCATACAGCATGTTTGTCAATAAGCCTGGTGCTAATCCTGCAGGAAGGCTGCCGATGACCTGGCCAAAATCCATGGAATAGGCGAGACTGGCCATTGGCATGTGTGTTCATAGACTTTAAAAAAGACATACCTCTTGCTCCCAAGTTGTTACTGTAAGGGAGCTTTCAGTAATTACGGGGGGTGGGGGTGGGGGCCGGGGGAATGGGGAGGGGGAGAGGATTACTTTTTAGAAAAAAGTTCAAGGGGGAGGGTCACTTTTTATAAACCTATCTAGGGGGGGAGGGTCACTTTTGACAGAAGCAGATTTTATGGTCAAAACTTTGATTGTCCATGTGATATTTCCTGTATAGGAAATCATCAACAAAATACATACACATTATAGACCGCCATGCATAGTAAATTGACATTTGAGTGAAATTCCAAATCAATTTCTTGCACAATCATGGACTTGTAACCACTCTAGTCTAATCAAGGACAATAATCTTAATAATCAAGCATACATAAATGCACAGATTTATCTAATTTTGTACTGAAAAAAAATATTCATAGTTTCATCATAGACCCCAATGCATAATGAATCGACATTTCAGTGAAATTCCAAAATCAAATTTCTTACACAACCATTGACTTGTAACCACTCTAGTCTAATCAAGAACAATAATCTTAATAATCAAGCATACATAAATGCACAGATTTATCTAATTTTGTATTTGAAAAAAATTATTCATAAGTTCATCATAGACAGCATGCATAGTGAACCAACTTTTTAGATGAAATTCAGAAATCAATTTCTTGTACACAAATGCACATTTTTAGCTCACGTGTGTAAACACGTGGGCTAATGTCATAGCGATGTCTGTCTGTCTGTCCGTGTGTGTGTGTGTGTTAGTGTTAGTGTGTGTGTGTGTCTGTCTGTCTGTTTACACGATAACTCAAAAACGCCTGAACGGATTCAAGTCAGATTTGGTACACAGGTACCATGTGCTACTTGCAAGAAGTGATTAGATTTTGGTTAGTGTGGCTTGCATATTAATGAAGTTATGCAATATCGTTTTTTACCATACCATGGTTTCCCCATGGAGACGGTAATGACAGTGTAGACATTTACACAACCATTGACTTGTAACCACTCTAGTCTAATCAAGAACAATAATCTTAATAATCAAGCATACATAAATGCACAGATTTATCTAATTTTGTATTTGAAAAAAATTATTCATAAGTTCATCATAGACAGCATGCATAGTGAACAAACTTTTTAGATGAAATTCAGAAATCAATTTCTTGTACACAAATGCACATTTTTAGCTCACGTGTGTAAACACGTGGGCTAATGTCATAGCGATGTCTGTCTGTCTGTCCGTGTGTGTGTGTGTGTGTGTGTGTGTGTGTGTGTGTGTGTGTGTGTTAGTGTTAGTGTGTGTGTGTGTGTGTGTCTGTCTGTTTACACGATAACTCAAAAACGTCTGAACGGATTCAAGTCAGATTTGGTACACAGGTACCATGTGCTACTTGCAAGAACTGATTAGATTTTGGTTAGTGTGGCTTGCATATTAATGAAGTTATGCAATATCGTTTTTTACCATACCATGGTTTCCCCATGGAGACGGCAATGACAGTGTAGACATATATCAAGAAATACTGCACAAAATTTCATGAAACCTTTCACAGATGACAATTTAAGAACATTATGATGATACTGTGAGTGTCATGTCAATTATCTCCTCATTTGCATATTTAATGAACTTTTGTCGTTAGTGAGATAACTGTGAAATTCCTGCACCAAACTTGATGATACTTGCAACAAATATTGATCTGATATATATCTAATTATACTTAGAAGCATTAGACAGTGTCAAGTTAATAAATAGCTCATTTGCATATTTTATGAAGGTTTGTAATTAGTCATATAACTCCTATATAACTTCACCAAATGTGTTGAAATCTGCTGCAGATACTGATCCGACTGATATCTAACTGTAGTGTAAAGCATTTAGTAGTATGAAATTAAGGGTTGATTTGCATATTTAATGAACTTTGTAATTAGGTATATAACTCTAAAATTACGGCACCCAAGTCAGTGAATTTGGGTACAGATATTGTTTTGATAAATATCTAATTGTACTGAGAACCTTTTGGCAGTGTCAAGTTAGCAAATAGGTGATTTGCATATTTTATGAAATTTTGTAATTAGTGCTGTAACTCCAATATATCTGCACCAAATGTGATGAAATATGCTGCAGATACTGATCCGACAGATATCTAATTGTGATGTAGAGCATTTAGTTGTGTGAAATTAATTAAGTGTTCATTTGCATAATTAATGAACTTTGTAATTAGTGATAATACTCCAAAATTACAGCGTTAAATTTGATGAAACTTGATACAGTTGTTGATCTGATAACTATCCAATTGTACTGAGAAGCATTGAGCAGTGTCAAGTTAATAATTAGCTCATTTGCATATTTCATGAAGTCTTATAATTAGTTGTATAACTCCGGAATAACTGCATCAAATGTGATGAAAACTACTGCACATACTGATACGACAGATATCTAATTGTATTGTAAAGCATTTAGGAGTGTAAAGTTAATTAAGGGTTCATTTGCGTATTTAATAAACTTTGTAATTAGGCATATAACTTTGAAATTTCAGCACCAAAAATTTTGTGAAACGTACTACAGATATTGATTTGATAAATATTTAATTGTGCTATGAATCATTGAACACTGTCAAGTTAATGTAAGGTTTATTTGCATATTTAGTGAACTTTGTAATTAGTGACATTACTCTATAATTACAGCATTAAATTAAATAAAACGTGCTACAAATGTTGATCTGATGGATATCTAATTGTCCCATAAAGCATTGAGCAATGTCAAGTTAATGAACAGCTCGTTTGCATATTAAATAAGGTTTTGTAATTAGTGATTAAACTCTGAGCGTACTGTGCGAAGTTGGAAAAAAACCTGCTACATATAGTGATAACATATATCTCATTGTTCTGTGAAGCGCACTACTATTAATGAACCTGTTGTAAAACACGTGAGCATATTCAGTTCATATCTGGTTCTTCCATATTCAAGCAAAGTACATTTAAATACATTATCAAACATATATAAAATACAGATATAGCATGTTTTGTGGGGGTAAATTGTCAATAATTTGCCTGATAGACTCCATGTATTATGATTTGATATTTTTGAATGAAGCACTAAATCAGCAACATCTTGCCTTCCTATAGTTGCACAAAATATGGTGACCCTCCTTCAAAGGTATGAAATACCATATCTCTTCAAAATTTTTGCGTGATAAATTGAGACTGTCCCTCCAAAAACACCAGCCCTCCCCTGTGTAATATGTCCCTAACATAACAATTGAACCAATTGTTATGTAACTTAGCTGATACTGTTTTAGTTATTCCTGGTGAAAATACCGCAGTGGTCGGGGGGGGGGAAGTTTTAGAATGTCGTACAAGGGGGAGGGTCACATTTTAGACAGGAGGATGGGGAGGGTCACATTTTATGGTACAGGTGTGCGCGAAATTCCCCTGGCCCACCCCCTGTAATTACTGAAAGCTCCCTAAGCACAATATGATGTTCACTCACTTGCATTGACTGTTCTGTAGCCTCTGTCGAACCAGTGAGAGCATATAAAGTCGACATTCTATCTCGCTCTCACTCGACTCCTGGGAACTTAATTTATCGCTTTTACTTTCCATCCATTTGTTGAATCGTTTGCACAATACAAGACCTGCAATTTATTTACCTAAGACCACCAAAGTAGTGTTCAGCTAAAACTGACTCTTTAAAACATTTAGTGGCAAAATTCCTGTTGAGGGGCGTTAGATTAATGTCAGCTTGAGTACTGACTATATTTTAACATCGGCAAATCAACTGAAACAGAATTCAAGCAGGTAATGAAAATAGCGCTCTCAGTGGTGTTTTTGCAAAATGTCATGACTGTTGTTATAATTTAAGGTAGCGTAGCAAACACACTTTTCTTGAAGCAATAATTCTTATAAAAGATGACATGAAGATCCCCTCAGACTGTATTTTTTCAGAAAGCAAAAATTCTAAAAATTAGTATGGTGGCAATTGTTTTCTTGAAGGATGAAGAGGTAATTTTTTTTCGCTACAAAACCTCAATTTTGGTATTAAAGATAAAAATTAAATGAAATTTTATAAATGTCATATCTCTTTTGGAACTGCAGTATATGCAGAAAAATATCACAATTTTGGTTTGCATGATCTAATTTCATTCATAAATAGCAGGGGTCGAAAGACTGGCATTCAACAAAACATCGATGATGGCACAGTCCCCACTTGTCAATGGGTACTTTAATTACAAGTATGTGGAGAGGATATAGTCATGTTAATTAATTGGGTCTGTAATTAAGACTTTCCCGCTGGTACGTGAATACGTAAGACCAATGTGGGCTGCCACCCTAATAACAAAAAGGTTATTCAAGAAGCCAATTAGTTATCAATCGACAGGATGTTGCCAAACATTTTTGCGTCCTATTATAACACTGACAGTGTATCACCTGTGCCACATTTTATAAACAATAAAGCTAAGTGTCAATGAATGGTTCTACTCCGGAATAAAAAGGACGCGATGCGTTCTACAGACTCAGTACGCCCAAATAATCACGTGATGCCGGTACAAACAAGCCCACATGTGTACTAACGCGTATGGAAATACACGTACGTCTAGGTGCGTTTGCGCACATGGCTTTGTTTGTACCGTGGTCGATTCGAATTCCGGGTTTGGCCTATTATATTATAGCACTGTGAGATCAACATCTGTACCAAGTTTCATCAAATATGATGAAGTATTTCTGAACATATCACTCTAATTGGGAAAGTTCATTAAATATGTAAATTAAAAAAGAATTAACATGGAACTGCTAAGTGTCTTCTTTCAAATGTGAAAGTAATGTGAGCTAACATCTCTACCAAGTTTCATGAAATTTGATGAACGATTTCTTGACATATCAGCCTAACTACGAAAATTCTGAATCAATAAATAGGCAAATCCGCAGTCAATTGACACGATACTACTACATATCTTTGCATACTGCATGACCAACATCTGTACCACGTTTCATCAAATTGGCTGCAGTATTTCTAGACATATCACCCAAATTACAAAATCCATCAAACATGCAAATTAGCAATTAATTTACACAATACTTGTCCCCGAGGTTATCGTTCGCCCAGTTAAAGCGATGAAATTCGTTTCTTCGCTTCGATATAAAGTGTGTATGTGCGATGTATGATAGTGAGCATGCGTGCGTGAGTGCTTCACGAACTCTACAACGTGTTGAGCGGTCTCAGTCAGAAAAATGTAACAACTTAGCCGGCTATTGAACCACTCTTTTTTGGGAGTGGAGATTTAGCCGAGTGGTTCTGTCTGTGGCCTCTCAGCTAGGCGACTGATGCCGTATGTTGTGGGTTCGAATCCGATTGAAAACTAGCCGTATTGCATATATCATTGAGTGCTATTAGGGCTCTGTGGGACCAAAATCCGTACAAAGTTTCATCAAATTTAGTATTGTCGCTCCAGAAATAGAGCTCTTTTCAAAAAGTCATTGTCGATGACATAGTCCTCACTTGGTTAATAAAATGGCCGTAACGCGGTCATATTGTATTGTATCACAACACAAATCGACGTGCATATATATTGCATAGGTAGTAATGCTTGCACCAAGTTTGAATGAAATCACTCCTGGCATTTCTGAGAAATTTGCGTGAACGGACTGAAGCACGGCCGGACGCACTCACACACTCACGGACGCTCTTACTGACGCACGGACATGACAAAACCTATGTCATTGCTCCATTGCTTCATTGCTTCGCTTCGATAAAGTTTGTGTGCATTGCATGATAGTGAGCGCACGAGCGTGAGTACTTCACGAACTCTACAACGTGTGGAGGGGTCGTAGTCAAAAATTGTAACAACTTAGCTCGGTTATTGAATTAATCTTTTTGAGATTAGGGATTTGGCCTAGCGGTTTTGTCTGTGGCTTCTCTGCTAGGTGACTGGGTACCGTACGTTGTGAGTTCGAACCCTGTTGAAACTACCATATCAGCCCGGACGTTGTTCAAGGGACAGCCATTTGTGTAAATAACCTTCATTGCCATGTACATCAAATGGTCGAAGTGTTCTGCATTTCCATAGAAAAATGTCACAGGTTTCTCCCACCGCATAAAGATCACACAAATACATCAGTAAACGATAAAACACGCTGACTTCAACATTCGACGCCTTTGTAAGTTCCCTTGAAACGCACCGGAATGGTTACATTGAAAACTCTGGAAAATTGTACCAACCCGCTATTCGGATGGACTGATCAAAATGTGATCTGCAAGTAAATAGGATGGTGGTGAATTAAAACTCGATACTTTCCTGCTACTCTTCTGCGGAAAGCAGAAGGTGCAAAATATGTTACAACTTTTATTCATTCATATGATGTGCTAGCAAAGTTTGCAGTTTAAACACAACTACAAAATGTATAAATAAATAAATATTTAAATAAATAAATAAATTAATAAATAAATAAATAAATAAATAAATATATATATATATATATATATATATATATATATATAATATATATATATATATATATATATATATATATATATATATATATATAAGAATACAGATGTCCTCATGGGAAATTACGTTGCCCAATGCTAAAGCAGAGCGTTATAAATAAACAGATTACTTCAAGAACAAAAATCATGAAATCTATTATTACTTAAGTTTCATGCATCTTGCAATCCTCAGATAGAGGATTGCAAGATGCATGAAACTTAAGTAATAGATTTCATGACTTTGTACGTGAAGTAATCTGTTTATATATATATATATATATATATATATATATATATATATATATATATATATATATATATATATATATACATATATATATATATAAATAAATAAATAATAACACAAATTACTTCATGTACAAAGTAATGGTATCTGTTACTAAAGTTTCATGCATCCTGCAATCATCAGACGGAAGAAGTGAAAGTGTTGAGCTAGTATCACTTTCCCTTCATCTGTCTGATGATTGCAAGATGCATTACACTTAAGTAACAGGTACAGTTAATTTGTAGTTGAAGTAATTTTGTTTTATAATTTATAACGCTCTGCTTTAGCATCGAACACTGTAATTTCCCACGAGGACATCTGTATACTTTTATATATATATATATATATATATATATATATATATATAATATATATATATATATATATATATATATATATATATATAATTTGTGTTTATATATATTATATATATATATATATATAATATATATATACATACATACATACATACATACAAAGACTCTTGAACTGTCTAAATATACATATATGAAATATTGTAAATAAGTATATAAGTATATATATATATATATATATATATATATATATATATAGAGAGAGAGAGAGAGAGAGAGAGAGAGAGAGAGAGAGAGAGAGAGAGAGAGAGAGAGTGTGTTTGTTTGATCACCAAAAATGCAGAAGGCGTTTAGAGTATTGGTATATTTTAAATGACACGCTGCGTGACCTTTAGTAAACTGATAAACTCTGACATAGTGGTGTCCGTTTTTCTGAAAATGTTACATCGACCTCGACACGCCAGATAACAACAGAACAGTCTCCTGTTTCAGTATTCACTCATTGAAGTGAAACCTTTCATTGTACACGTGGCTTGGAAAGTGCGAGGTTGTCCTGAGAAGAATTCGGTGGAATCAGATCGACAGCAGCGCTGACATGGAATCATGGCTCACAATCTGCTACCAGACGATTTCAAACCACCCCCAGACCATTTCTACAATGGGATCCGCATGCTAGCCCAAATGCCCGCTGCCTCTTTGGACGCTGTTAGAGAAATGGAAGTTCGCGTCGATGACATTTGGGTGGTGACATACCCCAAAGCGGGTAAGTTTTTGTTGTGTAAATAGGCTTATTTTCTTCAATTGTGCCATTGTATCATGTTAGACTTATTTTGTACGGCGAATGTACGTATGTGTACTGTCGTACTAGGAGCCCAAGCGTACGGGCTTGGACCCTATTGTTTTTTTTTATAGGAGTTCAATATTTAGGGGCCCAAGCCTTGTGGCTTTGGCCTCTATTGGTTTTACTGGAGTTAAATATTCTTCTTCCTCTTCTTCTTCTTCCGTAGTTTTTTTGTCACTCTTGGTCTCACAAACCACCGAACGTAAACTTCTCAAATTTGCAGGGCTTATAGGTACCTATGATTGGTCATATGACCTGGCGGCCATATTGGATTTTCCATGAACCGAAAAATGGCTTCTCCTGATGACCTAGGGGTCTACTCAGTTTGAAATTTGTATAAAGCAAGCATAACCTAAGGTCTAAAGAATTTGTTAATAAAATCGCGTGTGGCCACGTGACCTTGGCCGCCATATTAGATTTTCGAAAAAGCCCAATATATTCTTTAAAAATCTTCTTCTCCAGAACCAACACACTGATTAATCTGAAATCACGGTCCCTCAACAAAACGGTCAAGAAGCGCCACTACTTTCTTTTGTAATCTTAAGTGTGACCTGTTTCAAGTTTGCAAAAGGCATCAGGGTCGGTCTCTTGGTTTGGCCGCCGTGTTGGATTTTGCAAAATCGCAATTTAAACTTTAAAAATCTTCTTCTTTAGAACCAAAACACCGATTGAACTGAAATTTTACTTGTAATCGCCTTAGTGTGAGCACTTTCAAGTTTGCAAGAAGCTTTTGGATTGGTCAAATGGTTTGGACGCCATATTGGATTTTGTGTAAATCGCAATTTAATCCTTAAATATCTTGTTCTCGAGAACTAACACACTGATTGAATATAAATGTTACTCATATCTTTCTTTGTGCAAGCACTTTAAAGTTCGTGAAATACATTTGGATCGGTCACGTGGGTTGGCTGCTATATTGAACTTTGTGAATAGCAATTGAATCCTTAAAAATCTTCTTCTCCAGTACCACACCACCGATTGAACTGAAATTTTACTCATATCTTTCTTAGTGTGAGCACTTTCATGTTTGCAAAGGGCATTTGGATATGTCGACTAGTTTGGCCGCCACATTGGATTTTATATAAAACATATTATTACCAGCGAAACCTACAGTAACTATGTGATGATGTTCAAAATCCTTCTTTACAAGAACCAAAAGACTTTTTCTAGCTTAAATTTTGCACATAATATCATCAGTGCAATAACTTTAAACCATGGCAACCGCTTGGGCCCCGCCGATGCTCCTTGTAGCTTTAATATTCTTCTTTTTTCTGCAACTTCTTCTTCTTCCGTATGTTTTTTGCTCACCTCGAATGCAAAAACCGCTTGACGTAAACGTCTGCAACTTTCTGGGCTAACAGTTACATATGAGTACTCGAGCACACAACCCTACAAATTTCAAGTGATCACATGACCTGGTGGCCACATTTGATAAAACCTAAAATTTGCTTCTCCTGATGACCTAGGTGTCTAGCAGATTTATTTTTTTTCGTATAGCAAGCATGATCTTGGCCTTGACCTTGGCCGCCGTATTGGATTTTCTCAAAATACCAATTTAATCTATAAAGCCCCCACTCAATTATCAGATTTATCTAATATAAACATTATTTACTTGATAAAATATTCAATGGAAAACAAAAGAATGACAAACTGTTCATGGGCTGTTGACACATTCGCTAATGCGAGAACCAGGGATTGAGAAGGGCGTCTTTAAAATCGTCTTTTCAAGAACTAACCAACCGATTGAACTGAAATTTTACACGTGTCATCTTTGGTGTGAGTGCTTTCAATTTTACGAAAAGCATTTGATCGGTGGAGTTGTTTGGTCCCCATATTTGATTTTGCAAAACTCCAAATTTAGTATATCAAAATCTTCTTCTCCAGAACCAACGCCACTTCATAAGAAATTTTCATCTTTTAGTGTGATTACTATCAAGTTTGCGAAAGGCATTTCTATTGGTCATGTGGTTTGGCATCCATATTGGTTTTTGCGAAAAACTTACGATTCTCAGAGAATAATTCATAAATCTTCTTTTTAAGAAGATTTTCTCATATCATCCTTTTTGTTGGTGCCTTTAAGTTTGCGAAAGTCACATAGATCGGTCATGAGGAATGGCGGCCATATTTGGTTTCCCATAAATACCATTTTAACCTTTACAATGTACTCTTCCGGAACCAACGCACTTTTTGAACTGAAATTTTACTCATATCATTGTAGTATATGAGCACTTTCAAGACTGTGAAAGGCATTTGGGTTGGTGACGTGGTTTGTCGGCCATACTGGAGTTTCAGAAAAATGTAATTTAATCTTCAAAAACTATTCTCCTTGCGAACCAATGCAGCACCTTTAGTGTGAGTACTTTCGAGTTTGCGAAAAGCATTTCTATGGTCACGTGGTTTGGCGGCCATATTGGTATTTGCATAAAACCTACTATTGCCAGCGAAACCTATAATAACCATGAGACTATGTTCAAAATTCTTCTTTACAAGAACCAAAAGATCCTTGAAAGCTCAAACTTTGCATATAGAATCATCAGTGCACGTAATTTCAATCATTGCAACCGCTTGGGCCAAGCTAATGCTGTTTGCAGCTTTAACTTTTTTATAAATTTAATTAAAGATAGTAAAACACTTTTTGTAACAACTTGTGACACTGAAAAACACGACATGTATCCGTGTACAGCCAGCTTGAACAAGTTGTGCAAACTATAGTGCTCAGTAAGGATCACAAGGAACAGCATGTATATGTATGTATGTATGTATGTATGTATGTATGTATGTATGTATGTATGTATGTATGTATGTATGTATGTATGTATGTATGTATGTATGTATGTATGTATGTATGTATGTATGTATGTATGTATGTATGTATGTATGTATGTATGTATGTATGTATGTATTTGTGGGTGTGTTTAAGTATTTATGAGTGTAAACAACTTAAATTTCGATCATAAACCAGAAGGTGAAAGTAAAATAAGTTACACTCTTGTAGATTATACGGTTGGAACATTTTCGAATCAGTTTACGCCAATTGATGTACATCAATACGACCGTTAACTTAACCAATCCGGGAAAAGACACTGGCAATAAGTGTGCTTCTGGATTATAAAATGTGATTGCTGATACATTTCAGGAACTACCTGGGCACAAGAGATTACATCGGTCATCATGGAAGGCGGCGACCTTGAGAAAGTTAAGAAAAGACCGCTGTTGGAAAGGGTACCATTCATAGAACTTGGCCCGATTGATGAGATCCCAGCAACCCACAAATTTGTCGACGCCATGCCACGCGACGTACCCCGACTCGTTCGTACACATTTACCGTACGATTTGATGCCAAAGCAATGGTATGAAAAGAAACCAAAGGTAGGCCACTTTGGAAAGCTTAACATGTTGGAAGTAGCCGAACGCTTATTGTGGACTTACTTACTTTTGTGATGCAATCTATCACATTTTGAAAAAACAGTTTGTTCCTGGCTTTCACACACAGTAACGAACAGGCATAAAAGTACGACGATGAAGCTGCAACCTTAACCGTCACCACCACCATCACCATGGCTACCCACCACCATCATCAAAAATAACTGTTGATCATCCACACAACAACAACAGCAGCAAAAACGATGACGACGACAGTACACAACAATAATGGCACTAGTGGGCTGACGTATCATATTTGAAGTGCGCTATAAAGGGCAAACGCGAAAATGAGAATGGAAGAATATGTTTTTTGTTCTTGAATCTCCCTGGCGCTATCATAGATCTACACTATTTCAACTACATTTGTAAAACACCTCTTGGATTTAGACCAAATGGGGAGCATTTCAGGGGCGTACAAGTTCTATGACTTCACCGTAGTGTCTTTGAGTAGTTTAAATGAAACCAAGGTTAGAAACTAAAAGGCAATGTATGGCACATGATAGACTGCAGCTTTTACAGATTATTCTTTTTGTGTTTTTTTATGTTACATTTATTTATTTTGATTTGAACGTCATTTCCGCAATCGTTTTAGATCTTCGATTTAATTCCAGACTTTGTATGTCGCTCGCAATCCTAAGGACACCGCTATATCTAAGTGGCAGTTTACCAAAATAAACCATTACATAGAAACAGTCGAAAGTTTCTTTGGTTATTTACCAAAGTTCATCGAGGGAGACGGTAAGATACGAAACACTTTACTTTGATCTATTCCATCGTGTTTTTTAAACGTTGTTTCTGTTTGCTGTAAGTTGTTAAACGTGGAAATCACATTGAGGTCCTAATGGGAATTTGCCAGAGCGGTTTTGCCTGTTGTCTCTTCTCTGGGTGACTGGCTGCCGTATGTCGAGAGTTCGAACCCGATTGAAAGCTAGCCGTATTTTTTCCCTGGGCTGATAGCTCTGCTGGTGAACAGAATTATCCCCGAGGCTGCCTTTTGCCCAGTTTAAGCGATGTTTTCATTGCTTCGATAAAGTTTGTGTGCTATGTGAGATAGTTAGTGTACGAGTTTGAGTGCTAAATGAACTGTACAACATGTGGAGTGGTCGTAGTCTGAAAATGTAACTACTAAGGGAGCCCTCATTATTTACGGCCGGGGGCGGTCGGAGGAATTGCTTGAGAAACTCCAAAATTTCGAGTACCCCCCTGCCAACCATGACGTGTTTGAGTAAACCCCTTCTCTGCTACAGAAATTTTGAGTGACCCCCCCAAAAAAAACAAGATTGGGAAAGTTAAATATCTATACAGTAAAATGGATTGCTGCTGCGACAGGCCCTGTACAGACCCTGATTAAACGCTGTGGTACAGGTCTGT
>NC_091948.1:22150294-22152794 GCF_041260155.1 Ptychodera flava | reverse complement strand
ATGTATGTATGTATGTATGTATGTATGTATGTATGTATGTATGTATGTATGTATGTATGTATGTATGTATGTATGTATGTATGTATGTATGTATGTATGTATGTATGTATGTATGTATGTATGTATGTATGTATGTATGTATGTATGTATGTATGTATGTATGTATGTATGTATGTATGTATGTATGTATGTATGTATGTATGTATGTTATGTATGTATGTATGTATGTATGTATGTATGTATGATGTATGTATGTATGTATGTATGTATGTATGTATGTATGTATGTATGTATGTATGTATGTATGTATGTATGTATGTATGTATGTATGTATGTATGTATGTATGTATGTATGTATGTATGTATGTATGTATGTATGTATGTATGTATGTATGTATGATGTATGTATGTATGTAGTTTGTATGTATGTATGTATGTATGTATGTATGTATGTATGTATGTATGTATGTATGTATGTATGTATGTATGTATGTATGTATGTATGTATGTATGTATGTATGTATGTATGTATGTATGTATGTATGTATGTATGTATGTATGTATGTATGTATGTATGTATGTATGTATGTATGTATGTATGTATGTATGTATGTATGTATGTATGTATGTATGTATGTATGTATGTATGTATGTATGTATGTATGTATGTATGTATGTATGTATGTATGTATGTATGTATGTATGTATGTATGTATGTATGTATGTATGTATGTATGTATGTATGTATGTATGTATGTATGTATGTATGTATGTATGTATGTATGTATGTATGTATGTATGTATGTATGTATGTATGTATGTATGTATGTATGTATGTATGTATGTATGTATGTATGTATGTATGTATGTATGTATGTATGTATGTATGTATGTATGTATGTATGTATGTATGTATGTATGTATGTATGTATGTATGTATGTATGTATGTATGTATGTATGTATGTATGTATGTATGTATGTATGTATGTATGTATGTATGTATGTATGTATGTATGTATGTATGTATGTATGTATGTATGTATGTATGTATGTATGTATGTATGTATGTATGTATGTATGTATGTATGTATGTATGTATGTATGTATGTATGTATGTATGTATGTATGTATGTATGTATGTATGTATGTATGTATGTATGTATGTATGTATGTATGTATGTATGTATGTATGTATGTATGTATGTATGTATGTATGTATGTATGTATGTATGTATGTATGTATGTATGTATGTATGTATGTATGTATGTATGTATGTATGTATGTATGTATGTATGTATGTATGTATGTATGTATGTATGTATGTATGTATGTATGTATGTATGTATGTATGTATGTATGTATATGTATGTATGTATGTATGTATGTATGTATGTATGTATGTATGTATGTATGTATGTATGTATGTATGTATGTATGTATGTATGTATGTATGTATGTATGTATGTATGTATGTATGTATGTATGTATGTATGTATGTATGTATGTATGTATGTATGTATGTATGTTTATGTATGTATGTATGTATGTATGTATGTATGTATGTATGTATGTATGTATGTATGTATGTATGTATGTATGTATGTATGTATGTATGTATGTATGTATGTATGTATGTATGTATGTATGTATGTATGTATGTATGTATGTATGTATGTATGTATGTATGTATGTATGTATGTATGTATGTATGTATGTATGTATGTATGTATGTATGTATGTATGTATGTATGTATGTATGTATGTATGTTGTATGTATGTATGTATGTATGTATGTATGTATGTATGTATGTATGTATGTATGTATGTATGTATGTATGTATGTATGTATGTATGTATGTATGTATGTATGTATGTATGTATGTATGTATGTATGTATGTATGTATGTATGTATGTATGTATGTATGTATGTATGTATGTATGTATGTATGTATGTATGTATGTATGTATGTATGTATGTATGTATGTATGTATGTATGGTATGTATGTATGTATGTATGTATGTATGTATGTATGTATGTATGTATGTATGTATGTATGTATGTATGTATGTATGTATGTATGTATGTATGTATGTATGTATGTATGTATGTATGTATGTATGTATGTATGTATGTATGTATGTATGTATGTATGTATGTATGTATGTATGTATGTATGTATGTATGTATGTATGTATGTATGTATGTATGTATGTATGTATGTATGTATGTATGTTATGTATGTATGTATGTATGTATGTATGTATGTATGTATGTATGTATGTATGTATGTATGTATGTATGTATGTATGTATGTATGTATGTATGTATGTATGTATGTATGTATGTATGTATGTATGTATGTATGTATGTATGTATGTATGTATGTATGTATGTATGTATGTATGTATGTATGTATGTATGTATGTATGTATGTATGTATGTATGTATGTATGTATGTATGTATGTATGTATGTATGTATGTATGTATGTATGTA